>NC_056525.1:120726386-120726991 GCF_019175285.1 Sceloporus undulatus
TCCATTCATATAGCAGCACAGGTATCAGGATGAAGGGAGCTCACTCTGTCATGCAGTGCCTGGGCCTCAAACTACTGACCTCCTGATCTTGCAATTGACAGGGTCAGTGTCTTAACTGTTTCTTAGTACTTAGTACAGTGGTACCTCGGGATACGAAATACCCAGGTTACGAAATTTTCGGGATACGAAAAAAATCCCTTGGGGAACCATTTTCCGGGTTACGAATGTTTTTTCGGGTTACGAAAAAACTTTTGGTGCTTTTTTCGGCTTTTTCGCACAGAATCGCGGCTTTTCCCCATTAGCGCCTATGGCAATTCGGCTTACGAAGGCTTTTCGGGTTACGAAAGCGGCCGCGTTACGAATTAATTTCGTAACCCGAGGCACCACTGTACACCTCCTACTACTACTCCATAATTCAACATCTTAATACTGCAGATACAGTATTCATACAGTAGCACAGGTGTCAAGATGGAGGGTTCCAAGTTATCCACTGTCATGTTAACTTTATATGTCAAGGAAATTATTTTGGATCGGGATAAATTTAATCACAACGCTTTATTTCCAATCTGAGGTGGCACAGCCCTAACAAATGCTTTTTTAAAAAA
>NC_056525.1:120727001-120734064 GCF_019175285.1 Sceloporus undulatus
ATCTATCTATCTATCTATCTATCTATCTATCTATCTATCTATCTATCTATCTATCTATCATCTATTTTCCATTTGGGGACTGAGAAGGTTTACCTTCTCTGAGAGTACTATGACTCTAGAAACATGAGTCTTCAGTAAGCATCTAAAAATTAACACAAGGGAGGTGCCTTGCACAGAGGTTTTATATTTATACTTATTTTATTTTTATTTATTTATTATATTTACTTGAATCCTGCTCTTTTCTCAGAACTGGGACTCAGAGCAGCTCAACAATATTGAAAGAACAATACAACTGAAGGTCCCTCTCCAGCATGTTTTACTGAAAACCACCAAAAGCATATGCTTGAGATGTCTGACTAGAAGAAAAGAAGAAGAGAGGATGGATGCAATAATGGTAGAAGGAAGTGTTTAATACTCTTTGCCTCACTGGTCATGCATCTACTACAGGTTGAGTTTCCCTTATCTGAAATGCTTGGGATCAGAAGTGTTTTGGATTTTGGAACATTTACATATACAGTGGACCCTTGCCATATGCGGGGGATCCGTTCTGCCCCCCCACGTAAGGTGAATTCCGCCTATGCTTGAGCCCCATTCACTTGAATGGGGCTCGTGCGTGCAGTGGCGTGGCGATGCAGTGGTGTGCGTGCACCACAGGTGCGCACCACATTCATCTGAATGGGATGCGCCGTCCCTTGTGCCCTGCGCACTCCCGCACAGCTTGAGCACGTACACTCAAAGCCGCGTATAGCGCGCCCACATATAATGCGGGCGCACTGTACATGGTGAAGGGACCCAATTGTAAACATGAAATTCATTTATGTTCCATATACAGCTTACATATATAGCCTAAAGGTAATTTTATACACAGTATTTTAAATAATTTTGTGCATGAAACAAAGTTTGTGTACACTGAGCCATCAAAAAACAAAGGTATCACTATCTCGGCCACCCATGTGCACAATTTTGGATTTTGGAATATCCTGGATTTCTGGACTTCGGATAAGGAAGACTCAACCTGTACCAGCAAATCATATCTTATCCTTGCACATATTTATATGACCCCTGAATGTTTAGTTTGATCCTTATGTGGCACAGATTTATAACAGATTTATAATATAGGTTCTTGACATTTCTGAGGAAACAGAAAAGTGTACTTGAAGGAAAAGCTATGGTTACATCATAACTGGGGCATTACCGTCTGCGCCTGGAAGGCACCTATTGCAAACAATTTCCCCTGTGCTCTGCTGGACCGAACAGCCATAGCCACTTTGGCACGGGCATGGCTGGCATCTCTGTGGGTTCCATGGGGATCTGTAAAAGTCAGCTGGGCAGCCAGCATGTATGGGCTCCATGTTTTCATCCCCAGAATAGCACTCTCCTGAACACAGACAGAAAGGGGAAAGAAGAGTAGTAAGGTGGTGGAGTTTGACTACATATGGCTCACAGGTTGAATCTAGCCTTGAGGTCCTTTGCGCAGCTTTTATTAGAACCCTGAGAATTCCAGTATAGGGCCCTATCACACTACACTGTTATAGTGCTATTCCACTTTAACTGCCATGGTAACATCTTATAGAATCCTGAGATTTGCAGTTTAAGGAGGGACATTTAGATTTCTTAGAATGCTCTTGGACCTCACTAAACTCCAAAGCCCAGAATGCCGCAGAAGGTGGTTGAAGTGGAATATAACATTATAACAGTATAGTGTGATAAGGGCATTAGAAACAAAGCACAATACAGACTTCTACCATTTGTGCAGAGAAAAGTTTTAAAATATGATGGTAAAAATGGGGGGGGGGGACGGAAAGAAATCAGAAGTCCACTTAATCAGAAGTGGGAACCCCCCCCCCCCAAAGTCCCAAGGTTGCACATATACCCTTCCAGCCCCCACATTTCTTCCAATACCCCCACTAACCCTGGTTTCTTTTAATTATTTACCAGAAATTGTCCCTTGTGCATTGTACTCATTAGAAAGTGTGAGGACAGTTTTGTTTTACAGTCATAAGGGGCTTTTTTTCAACATAAGAAGAGACTTGAAGACATTTGTGATAATAAAAAAGCTTCCCCTGGGCCCAAAACAGCTTGTGGGCCTTAAACTTGCCAAAATTATTTTATGTGTCCCCTAGAGGGCAGGAGAGGCCTTTTACTGTTAAAAAGGATATTAAGAAAGAATTAGTTTGGAGACTGGAGAATGGTTGCCCTGCAGCTCTTGAGGGATTGTATGTGGCCCTTGGATCACACTCTGCCTATCCCTACATTAAAGCATAGATTTGACTATACAGTGGGCCCTTCTTATACATGGATTTTTTTTATAAACGGATTTAAGCATCCACGGTTTGAAAATGTTAAAAAAAGTATAAATTTCAAATATCTAACCTTGATTTTCCATTGTTTATAAGGGACACCATTTTGCTATGTCATTATATTTAATGGGACTTGAGCATTCATGGATTTTGTTATCCACAGAGGATCTTGGAACCAAAACCCAGTGTATAACAAGGGTCTACTGTACATAGATTTACAATATATACTTCACAGATTCTGAAAACTATGAAATATTTTTGAGGAAAGTTTTTTATTCCATATTATAATTGCAATTAATTTGCAAACAGTTATCAGTCTCAGCCTTAAAAATAATCTATTAACAGTAGTTATTTACTTTTTTGTAGAGCTCTAGTTCATGGCAGATGATATCCACACTTGATTAAAGGCTCTATCTCTTAGGAATTATTGGAATGCTCTTTTTCTCAGCTGCTGGATAATATCAGATAGTGGTTGGGAAGGAAAAATAACGGAGGTGCTTCCTTGGAGAATGTGGCTTCTGTACTCAGTCTAAAATAGTTGTTTATCTGTCTTGTTTGCTTATTGTGGTTTCAACCTCTCAGCAGCAGGTGGCAGATGCTTTTTCCCCCTTCAAATCCATTCCTTGAACTTTTGTAAGGTTTAATGATGCACCATAATATAGGCAGGAATAATTGCTTGGGACCTGGCTAAAAAGTGACTGTCCCTATGTATGTGGTAGTGGGCTTTAAACATTGCAAACAGTATTATCCCAGAGAAGCCTCTTGTAGTTATTGTGCAGTATAGAAGTGTAATAAACCAACAGATATATAAATATAATCTCAGTGGATGTTCATCCAGATGCAATTTGAAACATTATCTGGAAAAGGCTTAGAACAGTGATGGCGAACCTTTTAGGGACAGAGTGCCCAAACTCAAAAGTATTCCGGCACCAGATGTTACCTGGTGCCGGGGGTGGAACTTCTGGGGGGAGAAGATGGGATTTCCAGGGGTGGGACTTCCAACTTCTGGTGGTGGTACTTCCAAGGCGGGACTTCTGCAGAGACAGCTAAAGGTCCAGGAGGGTGGGGGAAGAAGAGGAATAGGTGCATGCATGTTCCTCTTCTTTTCCCCACCCCCCTGGGTTTCTGAAAAGAGGTCTCTCCTCGTGCCCTCCAAAATGGTTTCGCATGCCAGAGAGGGCACGCGTGCCATAGGTTCACCATGGGTTTAGAAGAATCTCTCAAGACACTGAAGTTTTTCATCACAAAAGGGACAGAAACTTTCTCTTTTTTAATACAATAAGACTGGCTAAAGTTCTCAGGGCTCTAAGGGCCTTTTATAAATGCATTCTGTTGCCACATGGGGAGGATGCACACTTACTTCCCAATTTTCATTCAACCTAAGATACAACCTAAGTGGAATGGACCTTCCTTAATATGTTGCCCAACTGGGTCAAGCCTTCTTCTCAAAACTGGAGAAATCATACTTGTTGAGTGAATATCTGTCCAGTGCCTGCCTAGGGATTATCACACTAGCTGCCTTTTCCTATTCTGGGCATGGGCTGAGACCAGGCTGGGACCGTGTCTTATTGCACAGCTCCAGGCTCAGATCATTACCATCGTGTCCTTCTCCTATCCTTAGCTAAAAACACTTCTTTTCCGTAATGGGAGACATTCCGATCAGTGATGGGATGGTAACAATCTGGGCACAGAGCTATGCGATAACACATGTTCCAACCCTGGTCTCAGCCCGTGCCCAGTTCAGGAAAAAAAAAACAATGCGATAATCTCCTTTTTATATGAAGTATGGGGGAAAATTATGCCATGCTCACGTCTCCCTCACAGAGCCAAAAACCTGGAAAGAAAACTGTGCTAACAGGTTGAGGACTATTTTACTTTTCTATTAGAGTCCAGACTGTTGTTCTCATAATTAAAAAAAACTAGTATGTCCAGAACAATAGGTGCCTGTGGATTTCCATACCTGTATCTGGATCGCAGAGTCCTCCTCCCTGGCAATTGCACACCACACAGTTGCTGAGAGCCCCATGTCTACCAGAATTCTCTCTCTTGTACCCTGGAGCACATTTCTCACAGAACTGCCCCTGGTATCCAGCTGGGCACACACATTGTTCCACCCACGGTGCTGGAGTGCCAGAGGTTGGCTGTGCCGAAATCAAAATGACATTCCTGAGGTAGCCTGTGGCTGAATGAACAGAAAGCAGATTGCACTGAATACTTCTTGAGAAGATAATAACATGATGAGTACCATACAACCCAAAATCCCAACTAGATAATATCTAAGAGAAGAACAGATGTCTGGAGAGCAGGCTTAGAAATGGACAGATCACTCCATTTCTGTATGATGTAATTTTCGCACAAATTCATTTGTGATCCTTTTCCATCCTGTTTCTGAATTAATCTGCTACTTTTCTAAAAGTCATATAAAAATCAATTTGCTGGGGGTCCTGAAATTAGAGATCACAAGCTACCTTCACCCTCCACAGAAACACATTTTGCAGCATTGGCTATGGATGATGAATGACAAATAAAATCAGTTTTAAGGGTGTATACACACAGCAGTATGACACCACTTGCAGCCTTTGTCCTGTCCTGTGGAATTCTGGGATCTGTAGTTTTGTTCTGAAGAATCTTCTTCCATAATGTGTGAACCATCATGTGGAATCCTCCTTCAATCTAAGCAGTTTCGTGAGGAATTCTGCTAAGAATTCACTCTGCTAAGGGAGCCCTGCCTTGCTTTTGCAAAACAGGAAAAATCATGTATTTTTAAATAGGCTTTTCTTGATAAGCAGATTAACTTATGCCCATTGGCTTCAATTATTTATGTTTTGATCGGGGATGTTTGAACAGTATTCCAGGAAGCATAAAAGGCCTGGCATTCTGTTAGTGGGATACACATGCTGGATGAATTATTTGCAGTAATACCACAACAGTCATATTTGGCTTATAGCAGAGTTGTGTATACAGCAGTGATGCATGTTCCAGTTATGCACTGTGCACTGTGGATGCACACTGCAGTTGCACATTGCACACCTTGAGTGCACACTGAGCATTGCAGGATGGCAACCAAACATTGGTATATGTTGTGTGCACTGTTGCTGGTCCACAAGGGGGTTGTGTAGTGCTGGCGCAACATATCTCTGCAGGCAAATATTTATGCTAAAATAAGGGGATGCTGGATTGCAAAAGATTTCTCAGTGAGGAGACGAATACAACTGAAGCTTTCTCTCTAATAGTCTTCATTATTACCAATGCCCTCATTACCACTATTCCAATTTGGAGCCATGGCGTATGTTTAGGTGTGCGAGGGGGAGCAGCCTAAAGTATAGTCTGGACAAGAGTACTCCAAGTGAATGCTGGTTGCAACTTAAAACATGACCCAGAATCTTCTGTACCATGCAGGGGTTTCTGTGGCAGTCACACACGGTTTCTCAGAAAGCAAGTCACTGTGGAAAATATTCCCTGAAGACAAGTTTACAAAACAAGGCCTCAGAAGAGAAATAGTGACAATCTGCTTTTCAGTGAGTTTTTATATTGTTTTATAGCACTCTGTGAGCATCCTTTTGAGATTTTTTTAAATGAAGTTAATACATCTAAAAAAATGTACACAAGCCATTTTACTATCCTACTTCCAACTCACTGTCTCCATAAGTAGCTCTGATTCGAAGTGCTGTCAGGTTCCCAATTAAACGATGATACTCAGTTCTACTCAGCCTAGGACTCCAGTTATTGTTTGGGTGCTCATCCAACCTGCAGGTCAGAGAAGCAGAAATAAACTGAGGCTATACAGAAAGATATCTGAGCAGCTATCCCTATAGATAACATTTCACTTAGCAAAAATACCTATGAATGAATGAAGACAGAACCACTCAGCTGTTTTACAATTAGCAATGGAGAAAGGCTCAAATGTCTAATGATATAGAGAAAATGGTACACTTTCTGGTTGAGAAAAATGAGGAACACAGAAATCTGTGCAAAGGATACAGAAGTCTGGTGCCAGTGATTCTCAGGGCGCAAACACCCATACAAAATACATATTTCTTCAGTAATCCAAGGGCAAGAGTGGAAATCATGTAATCCATGGACTGCAGGTGTCCCAGCAGATGAGTCTAGAGATGCCTTCAAGACCCCCAGTGAATAGAGTTGCCATAAGTGAGGATCTCCAAACCAGGACAAATGTAGGACAAATGTAGGGCAACATTTTCAAATGTAGGACACATTTTTATAAAAATGGAGGGCGTGCAAAAAATTGAGTTTTTTTTAAAAAAATCTTAATATAAATGCATGTTTTTAGGCATGATCAAAATGGAGGACATTTTGGCATTATTCTTAGACAGATGGCAGAAATGGACTTGCCCTCGGGTTCAACTGTACATCTCAGAAGTGTGTACTTGGGCAAGGGACTGGTTTTTCTTCACTGCGCATGAATTAGTAAAAATCATAGCAAGTTACATTGGCCGTGCCTCAGAGGCTTGTTGATATCAATATCACCACCACCACCACCATCATCATCATCATCACCATCACCATCATCATCATCATCATCATCATCATCATCACTATAATTGGCCAAGAAAGGCAGACTTGTTAGCATTCAAAGCACCATAAATACACAAAAAATGCACTTGCATATATTTAATAATAAAAATAATGAAAAAATAAATAAAAAACAAGGCAGGGGTGTATACATTTGATAATAAAAATTAATGTAATAAAATAAAAAGCAAGCAATAATAAAAATTAATGAAATAAAATAAAAACAAGCA
>NC_056525.1:120734164-120742038 GCF_019175285.1 Sceloporus undulatus
TAAAATAAAAAATAAAAAGCAATAATAAAAATTAAAAAAATTAAATAAAATAAGTAATTTATATTTTAAAAAATAATTAAAAAACCCCAAAATACCAAGGCAGACCTAATGGCCACTGACTCAGCTTTCCTCTTCCTCCTCCTCCTCCTTCTGTGGCCCAATTCTGCCCTGGCCTTCAGGCACCCTTCATCCGGCTCCTTCCTCTGGCTCCTTCCTCCTCCTCCTCTCCCCCTCCTCCTCCTTAGGATGGCTGGCGCAGGAGGAAGGGAAGCGGGATAGGAACGCGCGCGCGCGCGGAGGAAATGGAGCAGGCACGCGCACTGCCACTGGCCCCTACTGAGGCCTGGGCAGCGCGCAAGCCCTCCCAGTGGGGGCGCGGTGGCAGCGGCGCTTCTGCCGCCGGCCTGCCGAGGAAGAGGAGGAAGGTGGAGCCGGAGGAGGAGGAGGAGGAAGGTGGAGCCGGAGGAGGAGGAGGAGGTGGGTCGGCGCCGCAGCAGCCGCATTAGCAGCAGCGGCAATGGCCGGAGTGGACCCCCCAAACCGGGAACAAGGCACGGGTGGGGGCCCAAACCGGACCGTGACCGGGAGGGGCCCCCCAAAACCGTGAATGGCACGGGGGCCGCCGGGTTATGGCAAGCCTACCAGTGAACCACCAAAACTCCCAGATAGCCTTCCATTACAAACATGCTATTTTAGGGCCTGCAACTCCAAAATTGGGGGGGGGCATAATCAGCAACTTAAAATGCCCCCCAAAGTGACTGAGAGTGATGCAATGTCACTTTTGGTTAACCAAATAATGACCACAATGGAATGGTGCAGCCTGCTGGGCTTCAAAATGAGCCACCTAAGGTGTAATCTGTTTTTATTTTCAAGTTTTGCTTTTGCCATTACAACCTGAGGAACGGAAAAGTGATACCTAAAAAGAGATGGGTGTTAAGATAAAGAGAAATAAAGCAAAATGATGGATCAGAAACTGAGGTTTTGTTTGGTCCCAAGGTGGGCAATATCTGGGGTGGAAGGGCCATATTCCTGTTTTTGAACTGCACCTTACTTTCCACTTCAGCAGTGCTTCTGGGAGTTAAATAACACTGATGTTGGTGAAGTGACAGAGGCCAAAGAAATGTGGGGCAGGGGTTGCATGTCACCTGCAGGCCATGTATTAAATCATTCTTAGTTTAAATAATTAATCTTGCCTTTGCAGAAATTATTTGTGTGAACTGAGGAGCAAGACTTCAAAAATGCTGAGAACTTTTTTTAGAACATGGAGGTCATGATTTAAGATTTGGGTTGCATGCTTATACCTAGTAAGATAAAGCTAAGGCACATGCTGCATTTAAAAATCATTATACAGTCAGCCCTCTGTATCCACGGATTCTTTATCCACAGATTCAACCATCCACAGCTTGAAAATATTTAAATATATATATACATTGCAAAACACAAACCTTAATTTTGCCATTTTATATAACGGACACCATTGTACTATGCCATTGTATTTAATGGGACTTGAGCATCCATGGATTTTGGTTCTAAAACCAAACCTCAGTGGATACCAAGGGCCCACTGTATAAGAAATGCTCTTTTGTGAGTTTGGCTTAAATACAAGCCAAGACTCTTCCCCAAGATATTAGCTACTTCCACGCAAGAGGCTTTCCTTAGGAAAGAATGGGCTAAAAGTTGAAATGGTTATTATATGTTGATATTATGTATTAGGAACAAGACAGCTGGGAGCTGAAGTCAATGGAGATGCTACTTAGAAGGCAAATATCTTAATTTGTTTCCAAACCTCATGGAGAGATTTGACCAACTTAATAGAAATCCAACCATAGAGGTTGGAGAAAATTAGTTTTATTCAGAACTGTGCAAACATGATGTTCACATAATCAAAAAGGTGTATAAATATTCTTTTTAAATGAGAGATGGAAGATGAATGAGTAAAAGATTATATGATTAAGTGGGCACAAAACTTTGAAGACAATGTTCACTTGGAGATTTGGGGAAAATGTGGACTAAAGATATAAAATCTATGCAGTACGTAATTTAAAATAAAATATGTTTAAAATGAGGTACAGTTGGAATTTAACGTCAAATAAGTTATTGAAATTTTAAAAGAATGCTTCAAATCAGTGTTGGGGCTGTCCAGATAATGAAAGCACTGTTTTAAAATGTGGTGGACATGTAAGAAAGCAAAAGGTTATTGATCTAAGTAAGATATATTAGTCAATTCAAAAAGTTTTAAAGGTACAGCTTTCAATGGCACCAGAAATGTTTTGTTGGGCATTATGAGTAAAGAACTGGATAGTGAGTATGGATTACTTCTTAAATATATGTTAACATGGCAAGAAAATTGTTTGCTCAAACATTGAAATGAATGAAAGCACCAACGGCAGAAGAATGGATGTTTAAGGTTGCTGAGATGGCTCAAACTGCCAAATTAAAGTGGGTTCTAAAGGATAAGCCAGTTGATGACTTTCTGAACTTTTGGAAACCACTGATGGACTTTTTGAGCAATAAGAATTCTAATTATGCTGTTATTTATGGGTTTAGGTATTACCAGCCTTAGCAACTGTGTCTACTTAGATCTGTAATGGCAAATAAACATATCTTTGGGGGGGAATTACAATTTGAAATGGGGGATCAGAGTCCTTTTGTGTTTTAGTTCTATTTATTTCTTTATTTACTATGTCACCTTTCTCCTAAATGGGACCCAAGGTGGCTCACAAAAGATATGCAAAAAACAGTACAACTTTAAAAAACAGAATTAAAACATCACATCAATATAACAGGTTAAAAACACAAAATCATTAAAAACATACTAAGTTAAAAATATAAAAACATTAAATACATACAAATAAAATTCCTCAAAAAAAAGCATCCCTGGCGCAGTTACATAATAAAAGCCTGCTTGAAAGGAAAAGTTTTTGCCTGCCAGTGGAAAGAGAGCAGGGAAGAGGCCAGACTAGCCTCCCAAAGGGCAGGAGCAGCCACTGAATTTTAGTTACTCAGGGCCCATACAGACAGGCCAAAATAAAGCTGCTTCGGATCACTTTGGAGGCATGCTGTTTAAATGACACACATATTGTAAGAGGCCAGAAGCTGCACCAAAGCTGCACTCCAGTCCTTAGGACTGGAATGTGGCTTTGGTGTGGCTTCCAGCCTCTTAGGACACATGCATCATTTAAATAGCATTCTTCCAAAGTGACCCGAAGCAGCTTTGTTTTGGCCTATCTGTACAGGCCCTGAGTTAGTGTTTAGGATACTAGTTAAGTTGTGTTTATTGGTTTAGTGTAGATTTTAGTCTACTATTTAGTACAATGTCTAGTCATAGTTTAGTCTTCATTTTACGTGTGTGTGTGTGTGTGTGTGAAAATAGAAAGAAAAATAACAACAGTATAAGCAATGGAAGTAAAGGAAAATAAAATGCAAGATCTAAAATGGCTTATTTGTATGTATACCATATGAAAAGGAGTCCCCAAGGGCCAGCCATCAATGTGTGAACCTGCACATGACAACTGATTCAATTATATTGCTGCCATCATTAATATGGTGGCACTGCAGTGTTACACAGATGAATGTTCGCTGACTTCCTAAGTAATTTACCTGAATGTGTAGGTCTGGCTGTCTCTACAAGACAGCATCCTTCCATTGGGCATAAGCGGAGTAGTGATTTTTAAGCCAGCTCCTTCCAAGACAACATCATGTTGGGAAGGACGACGGCCAGGTCGGTTCACACGATAATCAAAAGACAATGTCTGTCCATAACTCAGCTGCTGGTTTCCAAGGAACTTGGCTACAAAGGAAGTATGAAGTAAACAACAGTTCAAAAATGACATTTACTAAAAACAAACAAATGTGTGCCACTGGCAGGGGCTAGCATTAGGCATGTGACAACTTATTGGTAGATAAGATTTCAAGGAAACCTACCAATATCAATGGCCTATCTCCCACTGATATTCTAATCCTGCTTTTTAGGGGGAAAAGGTGTTCCAGAGCAAACTATTCACCATATTCCAGTAGTACACTGGGAACATTACTTTGAATGGCTAACTTTGCAGAAAGAGCAATCCTTTTTACTTAAATTATTTCACTATTTCAATTGCTGGGAAGCTACTGAACATATCTTCACAGATCACTAACTTGTAGCTCCTCTAACCATGAGAAATGCAACACCCTAGATCATGAATTTCTGGATAAAATGAATGGATGTAACGGTACCCAGAAAGTGAATAGAAGCATTCTGAAGAACACTGAGTGCTGTCTCAATTATACTATAAGGTTGAATAAGAATACATTTAAAATGGGACATAAACAGAATAGCATTTAAGTGGGCTTCAAAGAACTGATTATTCCAGTTGTCTTTTAGTAATGTGATTTTCATTCTTGATACAGTTTTACATGTTATATGATAGTTCAACTGATTGTATTTTATTGATTTAAAGTTTTACTCTGTGAACAACTTGGGGGAAGCTTTGCCCCAAAGGGTGTTATAAATAAAGTGTTGACACTCTCTAGAAGTCAACAACGGTATGAGCTGGAAGAGGGATGGAGAATGTGTTGACATCTAGATATTGTTGGACCGATACGCCTATAGTTTGTCACTGTGGGCTATGCTTGCTCGATAGGGATTACAGCCCCAAAAAACATGTATTAGAACCTGCTGAGTTAAAGTGCAACAATGGCTAGAAGCATGTGATAATATTAGCAAATAAATAATATATTAAAGAATACAAATGAACTATCAGATCATTCTCTGTACTGCTCCTCTGCTGTGAGATACAGACATACATACCTGGTGCCACAAAATAGATGGGATCTGACCTTCTTGCTGCCACATAAACTACCTTATGGTGTGAAGACCATTGGAGTGGCAAAGGGGACCCATTTCCTTGAGCTTGCCAACCTTCATCTCCTGATATACAAGAAAACCAATTTACTAAATGAACTTGGAAATTCAATCTACAGCACACTCACTGACTCAGAAAATGTGACTGCAAAGGAGTTACAGCAATTCTTTCCATCTTATATAAAAGGAAGGTGCACATGGAGGAAATAAGTAGCCATGGTCAACAGTTATTCCTTCTTTTAAGGACAAGATGATTCCTTGAATGTCGGACTAGATAACCTTCCAGTGTGTAGTAGTGGTTAGAATATTGGTTCTAGGGCTTTAAAGCTACTATTAAAGCTAGAGAATACCATCTTTGACAGTACTTATCACAAGACATTGTAACTATTTTGTTCCTGCTTTACTGCTAGAGTGTCCTTTTTCATTGATAGGGAACATCTGTCAATAAACTCACAAATATGCTGCTCTAGCATTTGTCATCAAGTGTGATAACTTCCTCAGTGGCAGTTCCATCACTGGACAGTCACATGGTGTCAGTGTCCTCTCCTCTCCTCCCTTTCCTCCTTCCCTATTTCAGGGCAGGTTTTTAAAAATACTTTTTCTTTTCTCTTAAACCCCCCCCCCCCCAAAAAAAATGACTGTCTTCTCCTGGTGAGGAGAGATTCTCATTTCTTCTTCGGCAGGTGGAATGGGGGGAGAGCAAGCATTGACCAAAAATATTTACTCCAGAACTACATTACGAATAAAAAACAAGAGAAAGGCATGCTGGGGTTGGCCATGGGGCAAGGAGGCGGAGTTAAAAGAGAATGAAGAAGCAAGTGCACGGGGACCCTTGGCGGTGGAAAATGCCCAAGTTGTTCTATTGAAAGACAGAAGAAGTAATAAAATTTCCAAAACTGGCACATTTTCATTCTTTTAATAACATGACTGGCAAGATCAAAGCGAGACCAAGGCTTGTGTGATAAAGTCCCAGTGGCACCGCTAGGGGCATACAGGGGGTACAAACTACACTGGGTGACACCCCAGAGGGGAGTGTTATCTGGTGGGGTGGTATACCCGGAGAGTCCAGTATGGCTACTGGGCAAGCAAGCAAGGGCACTTTCCTGTTTGCCCAGTAGCCCTACCAGATCCTAAAAGGGAGGAGCAGCCTTCAGAGCCCGACGCGTCAAGAGCCCCACAGGACCCCAGAGGAGCAGCCTTCGGAGAACCCCCCCCCCCCCACGTCAAGAGCTGCATGGGACTCCAGAGGCCAGGGCTGCTGGAGTCTGACTGGGCAGGGGAAAGGGCAAAGTAATTCCCACCATCACCAACTAGAGCAGTGCCATTGTAAAGTGCTACAATTTTGGAAATCTAAGTCCAAGTCCCCAGTGAAGTATTAAACCTAGTAGGTAATGTTGGGCCAGTCACTAACAGCATGAGCTATTTTACAGTGTTGTTGTAAGAATAAAGTAAGGAGCAGGGAAGTCCATATACACTGTCTTAAGTTCATGGGTGGGGAGGCCAGCTATACATTTAAATAATAAATAAAAATTAAAATCAGGACGGAGCATACCACTTTAATTTGAGTGATCTTTATGTGAAACACGTATGGAGATGCTTATTCTGCTAGATTACTGTCAATGTGGATTTGACTGTGGCAGCTGACCTTACGCAGAAATTTCAGTGGAATGACAAATAATAATAATAATAATAATAATAAACATTTTTTTAAAAAAAATCCATGTTATCCCCATGATAGCCTTAGAATTGCCTTAAGTCAGAAATGATTTGAATGCACACAACAACAACAACAACAACAACAACCAGTTATAAATAAATGCACTAATCAGAGCAGGTTTCTTAGTGACTATTGAAAAACATATATAAAGCAATTACAGTATTTTTCTGTTTTAAAGAAATCACTGGGGTTGACAATTTTTTCCCACTTAAGGAGGGTGTATCTGAAACATCATGGAAACCTTAAAAGCTTGCTTGAATACCAAAGAGCCCTTCAAGGAATACAAGTAAATAATAGGAGGCAATGTTATGCCAAATATGAGGGAGGAATTAATATCTAACAGAATCATTGCTTCAGTGGCATAGACGGGGCTCTCCAAGGGCTGATTATATGTTACTTCTGCAGCCAAGCTTGGTGAGATGGAACTTCAAGAAAATGCATGTCTTTACATCCCACCCTCCCTCACTCCAAACCTCTGGTAACACCCATTGCCAGCTGATGACTTCTGTGCCAGAGAGGAGGTGAATTTGCTTCAGATTTTAGCCTGAACTTTAAAGGGGCTGAACCCTATCATCAGGGTTCCCTAGCACTGAGCCAGGGCAGTTAAAGCGGTCTCAAACTGGATTATTTCTGCAGTGTGTTTTGGACCTTGGATAGCTCCTGTAACATCTGGACTTTAATAGGAGGCATAACATTGCCTCCTATTTCTTGAAGGGCTCTTTGGCATTCATGGTCCCATTGACTTGGATGTCACCAGCTGTCACTGGTAATATTGTGTTCCCTTCATGAATACTGACTTACTGTCCAACTAAACTCTAGAGCAGTGTTTCCCAAACATTGGTCCTCCAGATGTTTTGGACTTCAATTCCCCAAATTCCTGACTGTTGGGCAAACTGTCTATGGCTTCTAGGAGTTGAAGTTGAAAATATCTGGAGGACCAAAGTTTGGAAAACACTGCTCAAGAGTGACAAACATTCTTACCACATGAAACATTGGCCTGGATGCCTTATGGAGGCTATATCTACCCCAGCCTTTCTATTATGCTTTTGGTGCCTGGTATTGGCAACAAGAATTACAACTTCAGTGTAACACCAAAAATATTGCTCATGCTCCAAAACAATTGTGTAATTGTTTCGGAGTATATGTGATAACAGATACCTTTTTAAACACTGTTAAGTGTATTTACTGACTTAATATTACTCACTGCAAACCCTGAATTCACTGTTAACGCTATTTTTGGTCTTTGGATTTTATAGTTTTTAGGAAATTGTCCAGTATTAAATCTACAAACTTGGTCAAATTAGAATTATTAAC
>NC_056525.1:120742063-120743399 GCF_019175285.1 Sceloporus undulatus
GGGAAGTGCGAGAAAAGTTTGACTGTAAAGGCACATATAGAACAAAACACAAAGAGGAGAGGAGATTGGGTGAAAAATGCCTTGAAGAAGGAGGGAAAAGGCACATAACACAAATATGCAGAGAACCTTTTTCTGTTTAAAAACACCAGTGCAATTCTCTTGAACTGGTGAACTCACTAGACAACCCAGAAAAACAATTGTATTGTAGCTGCTAGAAAAATGTACCTTAATGGGTTTGACAAGGAGTACAGCCGGCGGAAGTCGGCCCTAGATTTTTTATACACAGATTCAAGCATCCATGGTTTGAAAATGTTCAAAAAAAGTATAAATTTCAAATATCAAACCTTGATTTTCCATTTTTATAAGGGACAGCATTTTGCTATGTCATTATATTTAATGGGACTTGAGCATACACGGATTTTGTTATACACAGGGGATCTTGGAACCAAACCCCAGCGTATAACAAGGGTCCACTGTACATCCTTATGTGTAATTATGTTATAAACCTCACATGTAAGAATAATTTGCATTTTGCATTATTTCTACCTCTAGAAGTCAAGAACAAGGTTTACAATTGTGACTAGTGATCAAGTAAAGACAACATCAAACAGCTGTCATCTGAAAATTATCTATCATGAGGCAATGTCTAGCATGATTTACTGAAGTAGTCATGTTCCCCTGTCTGCCTCACAACATTTGTGACAAAAGGTGATGGCCACTAAATATCTGTAGTATAAATGGGGACTTAGGATCAACAAAGAAAAAACATTACATTGCAACACGCAATGAAACAGAAACCTTTCTATATACTTGAGATCTTGAACTATAGTATATCCTGGGTTGGAGGCATGAGCTATTAATTTTGAAAATACAGTTGTATCAATACAGTTTTAAATTCTGTTTGATTGAAAATCTCCGTCAACAAGAATCACTGATACCTTCCCCCCTTACTCAGCCCATGGCCATACAAGAAAAGGAAAAAGAAACTGTTTTAAGATATTCATGTTCAGACTTCTCAAGCTGTGTCTCAACCCAGGATAAACTAATACATCACAAGAAATTTCAGTAAAGAGAAGTCTCTTTGAGCCTCAGATCATCTACTCATGGAGGAAGCTGCCTGAATTCTCTCCATTATTTGGAGTCCTGGCCTTACATGTAGGCATCTCTAATTTGATGGCTCATATTGAAGGTTGGCTTAGGCAATTTATATTAAAAAATTGGGGTTTTTTGGGCTATGTGGCCAGGTTCTACAAGAGTTTCTTCCTGACGTTTTGCCAGCATCTGTGGCTGGCATCTTCAAAGAATGCTTGCCTGGAAAGGACTTGGGTATATATAT
>NC_056525.1:120743499-120770742 GCF_019175285.1 Sceloporus undulatus
TCTTTTCTCCACTACTGGGGCGCTCTGTACCACTACTTCACTGTTAGCCCGTTCCCTAGTCAGATTCAACCCAGTATAACTTATAGGAACGCCATTCTCACTTGAATATGATGAGGAATCTGCAGCACTATGTTATAAATCGGTTTGCAAACCAGTTTAAAAGGGGGTCATTGACACTTTCATTGGGTTTTTCCAACCCGAACTGGGTTGGGCCCAGTGCAAATCCCCCTTAACCCAGGTTTTTCGGAAACTCAGTTCTCGCTGCTCTTGAACACTTCTGCCAAAAGAATTTTCCTCACCATTCCCGTGGCACAGACTTTTCTCTGCCTTGCCCTTATCCGTGATTTCAGCTCTGGTCATGCTGCCAGGGGCCCCCACAGGTTGCACTGTCACTTCTGTGAAAATGACTTTTCTGGTTGGGAGGGGACGGTCAAGGGAACCAGAACTGCTCTGTTTCGTAACTGTTTGGATGCATTTTGATTAAAAAGCAGCTGAGCACTTGTGCGCTTTCTGCCCATCACTGATTATTTTAATTGTATTGCTTTTAATGTTTAGTCTGTTTAATTGTTGTTTTAGGGGAGGGGGGATCGATTGGGATATGGAGTATTATGCTGTGAACGCAGGAATGGCGGTATATAAATAAAATTTCAATCAATCAATCAATCAATCAATTATGTTCTTGTTTCAATTGTAAGCCATCTCGGTTGTCTTTGACAGAGAGGTAGGGTAAAAATTAAACTTTTATTATTTATTTGTATTAACCTCAGTCCACTCATTCCTCTCCTCCAGCCGATGGGAAGATCATCCAGACCTTAACTGGAAATAATTCCCTGTAGCTTGGTTGAACAAAACAAAACAATCTGCATAAAATTAATAATGGTTTGTAGACAGAGGAAAAGATCATTCTTGTACGTGATTAATAAATGTGTGATAAACAAATAGGGACATGGAAGGAAAATGTGCATTAATTCTCAGTCATATGGTAGTGAAGAAACCTATTGAATTTTCCCAGAGGGGTAGCAGACCAACACTCTAGTTTCAGTCATTTGTACCAACCCTGAATTCTGAACCAGAGGAGTTTGCCTGAGGTCTTCATACACAAGGGAAGCTCCATTTACTAACCCACCTATATAATAGGATGAAACTCTGAGGGAAATTTATACTTTCCACAAAGTGGATGCAATACTCACAGGATATTCTCACATTTGAAATTCTAGTCCTTAATAATAATAATAATAATAATAATAATAATACTCATCTAATGGAGGTCTTTGTTTCAATCCATTCGAGACAAGAAACACAAGCCCTAAATTGTCCTGAAATCTCTTTTATTTTATAAAGTCTCTCCTATAAATTAAGTAAACATTTATGTTGGGGATGCTTTGATTTAGATTTCCTGCATGACAGGGGGTTGGACTGGATGGCCCTTGCGGTCTCTTCCAACTCTACGATTCTATGATTCTATATTAATGGCATTAAAGGTATTACAGGGATTATTTCAGTGTCCTACATAAAAGGAACTCATAATGGTTTTTAGAAGTACAAAAAACAATTTCAACGAGACACAGCTGTAAGACAAAAAATATATATGTAGCCATGGTACCTAGATTTGGAAAATCCAAAACTAGGGTGAAGGAAAGTGGTGGCCAACTTTTCTCCAACCTGAAGAAATTAGCAATGTGGGCCTTTTTCTCACATTGCATTACAACAAATCTGAGGGTCAAAAAAGAGGTTTCAAGGGGAAGGTGTATTTCCCAAAACTGACTCCCACAACAGGAGCGCCTCAGAGATTAATGTGTCAGCAATCAGTCTTGCAGAGGTAGCTCATGTTTAGCTTCAAACAATCAGTGACAAAAGAAAGTCTATTGAATCTAATATGCATTACTAACTCTGACAACATGCTGTCTTCCAACACTTGAAGGATTCCCTCTTTGAAAATGTTTTAAACATATCATCTAGTTTGACCCTCAGTTTGAAAACAAGCATACGCTTGACGGGAAGCTGCAGGCAATCTTGGCTGCCTGTTGGTGCAAACTTGAATGAGTTTGTCTTATTTGCACATTACGTTAGCTGTACACTTTAAAAATGTAACGTGTGAATTGTCCATTAGTTAGGAAGCCAGCAATACAACAGCAACCTCCAGCACCACTTATTTAGCTAATTGTTCTGGACTCAAGATGACGAAAATTGAGTTAATTTGGGTTCCTTGTCAATTCTTGCATACCTGTAGGGTTGCAGTTGCAGGCCACACAACCGTTGTGATCATGCTGGCGATAAAAGCCCTCCTTACACCGCTCACAATTGACTCCCTCTGTGTTGTCAATACAGTTGAGGCAGAGGTATCCATTTCCTGTTCGTCTGAGTAATTCACTGTCAAACATGCACTGTCTGGATTTCCCATTGCAGTCGCAGGCTGAAAACCAAAGCAAAGAGAATGGCCATTATTTAACAAAAGAGACCTGCTGTATAGCATTTTGAGAAATTAGTTTACATATTTAATCTGACAATGAGCATTTGAAAACTACATTCAGTTTGTAGACTCAGAGTCAACCTAAGGGTCATGGGATGTCATTGCAGCTGGAATGCCTAATACAGGTTATTGGTTGGTGGGGATCATGAGTTCTGGTCTCCAGAGGTGTCACATTTCTTCAGCCTGCTTATATGTTGTATTTGAAGCGGGGGGGGGACTACAAACCATTTCCCATTTGCAATCTGAACCAGTGTAGTGAAGACGTCAATGTTCAACGTGATTTCCACAAATCCTGTAGTGTGGCTTTCTCAGGTGCCAGGCATCCTGCCCATGGGACGTTGAAGAAAGTGCTGCCTTTCCCTGGCTATGTTTTATTTCTCTATCGTTTCATTGCTGTTTACCCACCCACCAAATAAACATGCTGGACAACTGTATAGAGTTTTAGAGGTCAGAACTTTACTACGAATAAATCTGCAACAGGAAGTGTATGGGTAATGCAGGCTCTAAGTACAGGGTCTGGACAAGGCAAACTTCTCTTGGGGTAAAAGTTTCCTCGCTTAGAATCAAGACCTCTGTCATCCCCACCCATTCCCTGTTCAAGGAACAGAGGATGTCAATGTAGCATCTCAAGTCCCTTGGCACTGGTTTGAACTCTTAAAGCCTGCTGATGCTTGAGAACAAGGTATTTCCCCCTCCCACATGTTATTTTTCAAGCCAGATGGCAATGAAAGGTTAAGTGAATTGGGTCCCTTTACAAGCTGATGCCATAGGAAGCTCAGCAGGCCACATAACATCAACCTGAAAGCCTGCACCCCACCATTTCTGAAAGTAAAATGCAACCACAAGCAACCAAAAGGCATAGCAATGAGTAGGCAAACTAATAATAATGTCCAACCAGGGCACAATTAAAAATTCCTGCTTGGCCCCAGAGTCGACCGGAAAATCGCAAGCTATGCCAAGGAAGGTAGAGTGAGGGAAAGGCAAAGGGAAGCATGTGCCACTTTAAAAGGCTGGCACATAACAATTCCAACTATGAATGCAAAAATAAAATAAGTAGAATACTAACAAATGGGGATGCGGGAAGATCACAGATGAGATCAGAAATGGGGGGACACTATCAACCAGAACCTGGGATGTTATTTTTTTAAAGTTACAAGTTAAATGCTCTTTTTTAAAAAAGAAAAAAGGAAGTATCTCCCAAACTCTGATGACAAGTACATAACATCCAGAGCCAGATGGATCTTCCACAGAAGAACCCCCTGCACATACCATCACATACTGTGATGAGGAAAAATAGCTTCTTCCCCTTGTGGAGACTCCAGAAATGGACTATGGACACTCCTCCTTTAGTCATTTGGAAATTTTCTAGATGTTCCTCACCCATTACAATGAGTTCCAGGCTGGTATGCAAGCACAGCATTATGCATACACTGAATTCATTTGGACATATACCCTCTACCTGGGTTCCTTCTGTGTTACAGAAACACCATATTTTCTGTGGAGCTCTGGGGGGGAAGCATCAGAAAGTTCGAACAGAGATCATGAGAATGTTCACCTGATCATCCAAGGCTTTCTCTGCCAACCTCTGTGTACCTTAGAACAAATCAAAGCCGAAGGAAACCTAGCCTCCCCACAATCCTCAGTCTGTGTCTCAGCTACTCCTAAACAGCCCCTCACTTTTTTTAGCATTTATGTCAGGTGCACAAACTAAAAATCTGTCCTTCCTAAGTATCCTTCCTAATTTTTTCCCCTTCTGATGGCTAGGCCATCAAAATGCCTCATTTTGTCCACCTTGTCTATAGGCTTGCAAAATTTGGCTCCAAATGTGAGTAATTTGGAGGTTAGAAATGCAAAAGGTTTCAGTTACTGACTGCACAGGGATATCCCATGAGGTTTTAGTTGGTCCAAAGATTACCTCCAAAGGAATGTGGTCTTGCAAAAACCAAAAAAACCAAAGGCTTCTCATTTCAGTGTATATTCTTCCTTTGCATCAGTTGATGCATAAGACATCTTACACAAAATATTAAAATTTAAGCATGAGTAACAACAATACAACAATATAATACAATGAAAAGCAAAAATAGCAAAAAACAATGGTATCATCATCAATGTTTTTTAAAAAATAATCAAAAATCTCAGTTACAGATAAGTGGCAGGTATGTCAATTTGGGGATAGGATTCAACAGGCAGGATGCTACAACCATTAAGGCCTTTGCCAGGTCACTGTACCTCATCTGAAAGTAGTCACAAATAAATATAGATCACACAATTCTGAACAAACATGAGTAGCTGATACAGAATTTGGATACGTGTCAGTCTTATAATTTTGCAGTTGATCTTTGTGGACACAAATTTAAAGTTTGCAGCATTTATTAAAAGCAGGTTAGCCATAATGATTTGTTTAACAAGACTACAAGGCATGGTAGTGAAGCTGAATTTCCATCTAAGTACCAATAAGGGTACTAATACCACTATTTGTCTATCTTCCTAGGCTAGGGAGTTTATCAAACGGGAGGAATTTCTCTTAAATTCGAATGAAAAGAAAGTGGGGCCAGAACGCATTCACTTAAAGTCGCTAGTTTAGCGCAATTACGTGTATACGCATTGCGTTCAAACTGGCTTTCCATTGCCCGAAAATAGCATGCCATTGCCCAAATTTGTGTGTAGCAGTCTATCACACAATAACGTGAAATTACATGATTGCGTTCGGACTGGCTTCCCATTGCCCGAATTTGTGTGTAGTGGGTTATCACGCAATAACGTTAAACCCCATGATTGCGTTCATCGGATTATACTTCCAATTCCCCTTGTCTGATAAACTCCTAGGATTTGCATTGAATTCCCCCCCCCCCCCATGTTTGTATGTACATGCATGCCTTTACACAGAATATGAAAAGGTCTACAAAGGTGAAAGGGAAAGGAAGAGAGAGCCTTTATTCTCAGGAATTACATGTCAGCCTCTATTATACCCCAAAGTCTGCAGATTCCAATTTCCAAAGGGGGTAGCCACATAAGTGAGTTTGTAGCAAAGCCTCTTTGTTGCATTTCTACTGAATACGCTTTTACTCTCAAGGGTTAGTCTTAGAAACCCAGAGAGCAGCACCCAACAGCTGCTCCAGCTAATCCTCTAGTTGGCTGCCAACACATACGATCAGGTTCAGGCATGACACTTGCATTCCAAGCACCTGAGAGGTTCCTACGTGTCAGACATAGGCAGGGTTTGCCACGGCTGCCATGCCAAGCAGAGCTGATCTCATTCCCTTCAACCCTCACTCAGCAGCACCTGGAATTTAATCAGCCTTCTGCCCCAGGCAATGCCTCGGCTCACGTGCCTCTCAGCAGCTTCATTCACCTTCTGGCTGCTCCTGCTAGAGGCCTCCTGTTCCTACAGAAGAAGGTCATTTGCTGCTTCCTTGGTTGCACAGGCGCAAGGAAAGCATGACACAAAATTCTGTGTTTCCTCCAGATTTTGTCTTTTAAAGTCAAAAACACTTGGGTGGGTGGCAAGATGGGAAAGAGTGAACTGCAACGCTTATCAGGAGCTGTCATCCAGTTAACAACTGAAGGGATACCAACTGCCTACCCCATCTTAAATCCAATTTTCACATTACATTTTGTGGCATATAACTAAAAACATGTGCAAGTGAGCTTGCTCAGATATTTTAAATTAACGAGAGGAACTATGTACAGTAAATGGAAAGCATTGTTCTGAATTATGCAGACTGTTAAGATGTCTGTGCACTAAAATTAGCAGTAATATGTACAGTAAATTAAAAACCTGGGGCCAGAATATGCTGAGTCAAGAACCAGAATATACTGAGCTTTGTCACACACGGCTTGAGAGCTTCCAGGTAAGATATACTGAGCAATCACTGCCTTGCTTCGTTCCAGGAATTTTATAAGGGACCAGATAATGGATTATGTCTTCCATTTACATCATACCCCTATTTTCTCATAGCCTTTTCTTTTTCCTTTCCAGAAGGGGAAAAAAATTCAATGGGCTAGATGAAGTGATCAGATGCTGTAGTTGCTGTCCATTTGGAAGTAGCCCTCCATACAAAAGAAAATGAATATCCAATTCAGAGTGCACAATGTGGGTGTTATATATGCAATAGATTTTCCCAAGTTCTTCTTAGTTCTACTGTCTCCAGCATCCTGCTTTGACTACTTGTTGACCAACTCTATGCACATGCCCTTTGGTTTGCTGCATGCACATATAATGCTCAGGAAAAGATGCATAAAATCTAGAGGTACTTAAAGCACACTCAGCCAGTCAGTCTTCAACACTACCTCACTATCCAAATAGCTGTTATAAGTTATTCTTTGGATGGCACAGAGGACCAACCCACAAACAGTTTGGTTATTCCTCATGTGCCAGCAGCCATATCAGGAATCCAAAAGTCCAAAGTTCTTTTCTGTTATGACTGTTGACCCCTCCACTTTCATGTTGGTTTTACATTTTCCTGTCTAGCCAAATAGTCATGGTTTTTCTGCCTTCACACACACACACCTATAATACAAACAGGTTTTTTTTAAAAAAAATAATGGATAACATATAGAATAGAAAAAAAGACATTACAGGATGAAACAATTAATATTGATGCATCTTCACTAGGTGAAAAAGAAAGAAAGAAATGGTTGTGCTGACTGTTGCCTAGCAGGTGAAATATAAGTAAAATAACCCAAATGGCTATAGGCCAGCATATCTCTGAGATATTTGTGTCATCTAGTGATAGCAAGTCAAATGGTTCATTACAGACATCTCTGAAGCAGCCAAGGACGTAAAATGGGGAACAAATATGCACACCAGTTTGCAGTTACATTAAAAAAAGGAGGGGAAAGGCTGGAGAAAACTAGGTCTGGACTAAAAATAAAGAATTGAGAGTTACCTTCTTGGAAGGGACCAGGAACTCAGGCAGAAAAATCAATCCTCACTTTGGGCCACCATGTTGGGAATGGACATCCCATTGCAGAGAGAGGAGCTGAGTGTTTCCAAGCAACAGAGACAAACAGAAGGAAGCTGGAACACAGGCATGAAGCTTAACTGACACAGATCCATCGTAAATAAGAAAGTGAATCGAGGCCAGGAAGAAGCAGCCAAGCAATGACAAAGACAGTTAACCTTCACTCTAAAACTATTTAAGAAGCATGATAACAGACAATCAAGTGAATGAATTATCACACGCTCAACCACATGACACTACTTTCAGTTAATGAAAACAATCTAAACTTACGAGATTTAATTAGGCAATTAGTGAGTACAGAAATTTATTGTACGCTTAATTGATGTATTGCACCACCCTTAATCATGGAAGGCAGTTCACTTAACTGTAATAACTATAACTTAATGAACTGGTTTATTCAAATAAGTCTAATGAATTTAATGCACAGACAGGAATTAAATGCAATGAATTTATTATCTAATGATTTTCAATTAATACAACTGATTCAAATAGCAAAAGGATGGAACAGAATTTATCATGTAAGCCAACTAATAATATGTGAAGCAAAGAGAGGAAAGATAATGAAAAAAGAAAGTCAAAAAATAAAACAAAATTAACAGGCAGAAAATGTATTTTAAAATCTAAGCATTTAGAAAAAATTTTTAACACAGATTCAGGTTCAGATGAGGAGATGCAGAAATGTCTGAAGGTGAATCAGGAAAGGGGAGTTTTTTGTGAAGGAGAAGATACTACAGAAAGTGGTATGGAGAAAGAAATAACTTTGAGCAGGTTATTTGATGCAGATAATTTTAAATGTTTGTTAAAAAGGGTGCTACAGACATTAGATATGGACAATGTTCAGGAGGATGTGCAACATAATAAGGGGAAAGGAAGAAATGACAATAGAGTCACAACAGTGGGTGTTGAAATTCTTTGCCAGAGATGTTCAAAGAATTAACAGATTTGGAATGGGAGACGCCATTAAATACAAAGAATCTTCTACAGTATGGTCAAAGTTGTACACTTATAAGGAGAGTGACACAGAGTATCTTAAAGTTTCATTGGTGGATGGCCCAATCTCAGTGTTAATTTCCCATGCAATAGTTCCTAAGGAAGGGACACTGCACTTTAAGACACTTTTAAACCAAGGCAAAATAAGCAGCCGTTGCAGATCAAACTCCCCCCCCCACACACACACAAATTAATCTCCCTTCAATTTGTTTTTGGGGGTGGAGGTGGGCTATGTAAGATATTGGTTATATTACTTCATTTTCAGACATCATTCCAAACTATGATTTACACTATCCCTCTCATGTTTGAACTTTCCAACATTCAAAGGCAAACCATAGTTTACAGAAGATGGGAAGCTTTCATTCTCTTTTGTCTCACTATGGAGCTGCATAAACTCATCCCCAGCACCACAGCAGAAGTTTCTGCATGGAGTAGGGTCATGGCCATAATGATGAGTAATCACTTCTGTTGTCATACCAAACCATTACTAGAATAAATCATGATATACAAAGCCAGTTCAAATTGTACTTAATGATGCTTTGTTGTTGTTGTTCTTGTCATGTGCCTTCATGTTTTTGACATACTGCAAACCTAAGGCGACTCTATCACAGGATTTTCTTGGCAAATGTCTTCAGAATGGGTTTGCCATTGCCATCCTGTGAGGCAAAGAGAGTGTGACTTAGGCCCGTTACAGACCGCCAGATTGTGGCGGTCTGCTGCTGCCGCCGCTTGCACCATCCGGGAGCTGCAGCCTTTAAACGGCGCGGCTCCCGGACGCTGCCAAGAAGGAGCGCGGAAATCGCGCTCTTTCTCAGGCCCCGGAAGAGGCGCCGCAAAGCGCAAGGGACGTATTTGCGGAGCCATTTCCAGGGCGACACGTGTGGACGCAATGCGTCCAGCACGTAAAGATGGCAGCGCCCGTATGTATAGGGCACCGCCATCTTTACGCCTCCATCACGTGCTAGGGGTGAGGCCAGTATGGATGCTAGGTCCTCGGCCAATCCCTAGCACGTGACAGGGGCGTATTAAAGGCCCATTTATAACGCGCCTTACTCAAAGTCAATCAGTGGGTTTATATAGCCAAGCCAGGATTCAAACCCTGGTCTCCAGAATCATAGCCCAACACTCAAACCACTACTCCACCTACTATAGTATAAAGCCATAACAAACCACAGTTTGCTAATTCAACAACCACCCCAAACCAACATAAAGCTGCCTTAATCCATCTTTGTGAGTTAACTGAAGTAAGTCACTGTAATGCTGTGTTCCATTATTAAGGGATACATTAAATCACAGTATTTAAACTATGGTAAACATGACAACTTGAACTCAGAGGATACCAAAGAATGCTTGTGGGAAATCTCCATGCTTGAGTGCAACTCCATACTATATCTTTATCTTCACATAGAAAATTAACATGACAACAAGGACATACAACAACCATTATTCCTGGTGTGCTATTTTTCAGTGTGGCAAGAAATCCCCTGCCACATGTATGTAAAGCATTTTTACTCCCACCTTTCAGATGATGAAGGTTTCCTGAGAAGTTTACAAAGAACAGTAGAACCTGCAGTTAGATCTGCAATCTGAAAGACGTGATACAAAAGAAAAATGGGTTTTGAAGGAGGAGGAAAAAAGGAAATTTAGGTCTTCTTACTAGGGAAGGGCAAACATGTTCTCTGAAGCTGCTGTTCCTCTGGTTGATAGATGAGGCCAAGTTGGACCCAATCCCTTGCCATTATGTACTTCCTAGTGGCAGGTAGACATCCTCCCAGTGGACCTATGTGCCACCCTTATCTTTTTTTGCAGTCAGTCATGTGGGTTCTTAGCATCATACTTTTGGCATTCCTTCATGCTGTGAAGCTCAGAAATGGATTTACCTTCTCGGTAAGAAATAAGACAGCTAGCCCTTTGCTCATCTTTTCCTAACCAAACCAAACCAAGCCAAACCAAACCGAAGGTACCTTATATGGCAAGACATGCTGGCTAGAAGAAGAAACACATATAATTAGCACCACGTACCAATTTTCATACCCAATACCACAACTAGTTCACAGATGACATCACCTAATCGTGCTTTGATTCTGCTGTGGATTTTTAAAAATGTCTTGGAGCTGTCAATAGCATCTTTGAAAGCAATTACATCATGATAATAAGCATGTCTGTAATTGCATGGTTTTTACAAGAGAATTTCACACCGCTTCGCAGTGCTGTTGCTACCTGTCGAGTTCCTTCAGGAAGCTTTTGAATTTGATTTCATTGTTGCATTGGGCTTTCATGATAAAACTGAACTGACACACAGGAGGACACAAGCGGATTCAACAAAACTCAAAGGTCAGGCTCACCACCTATAGCAGCCTGCCCTAACTTGATGAACTCCAGCAGTACTGGATTGCAGCTCCCATCATTCCCACTCAGTAGAGGAATGCTAGCTGGGATTATGGGATTTATACTTGCCATAAATTGGAAACGGCTTGAAGGTGCACAACAACAACATTTTTGTTTATTCATTTATTATTTATTTTATTGGTATGTTCTCTCTCAATAGTAAAAACCTAGGTGAAAATAAACTGACATCAAAAAACAGATAGGAACGTGGTGATCTCAATTAATCCTCAACGTGTAAACTGAATAAGTTGGGGAAATAGCAATAATGTTATTGTCAGTAACGCCTAGAAACAGCAGTACTTGAGCCTTATAATACTATATCTGAATACCTTCTGCACCCCACTAGAAAAAGCTTTGCATTGCATAGGATTGCCACATTTTAATTTGGCTGTAAAACAAAACAGCAAAATAAATGGCCTTTTAAAGCTCCAAAGGTTAGGTTTGTATGGAGATTTGGATCACCTTAACTGAAGTATTTTGAAAGGGAATTACAGTGTCTGGTAGATAGAAGAGAATTGCTCACTATGGCAGTATGTCTAAGACAAAACCTGCACAAATGAGAGAAGTGAGGAGAAGTGAAGTCAGAGCAACTAACATCAGCAAGGCAGCAAGAATATTACAGAGCAGGCAAGATAAAGGGAGAATACAAGGGGTGGGATAGGGTTGGATACCCCCAACTCTCTCTCTGAAGTTTTGTCTCCTGTAGGACATATCCATAGGTAGCCGTGCTGGCCATATAGCCAAGTATAATAACACCTGAATTGAGAACAGACACATCTTGACAAAATGCAGACTTGTGACTAACATAATTTGTTTTTCTCCTGTATGATTTTAAGCACCTTTGCCTGTTGAAGAAGCCAGTGGAGCTTTGAAAGCTTGCAATATGTATTTTGTGCATCTGTTTTCTGGATTGTGGATATTATTGTAGTTTGCCTCCAATAGGCATACTGTAGATCACACACCACATTATAAGAGTGGTGAAGAGGGATTGTATGGCTGGAGGGAGCCTTGATGACTAGATGGACCTGAATACCTGACATCCCAGTGTAAGCAAAACACATTGCTCTTCTGTTGAAGCACAGACTGAAGATGGTGTGCTTAAATATTTATATAGGTCTTCATGGCCAGTCCAGAGGCATCATATTGTCTACTAACTGATGTCTACTAACTGATGCTGGGTTCCTTGTCTGTGCCTGAAGAGGGTTGGGAGGCTAGAGCCCAAGAAGTCTCAGATAATACTCTAGTCAAAAGCTTTGGGGTTCCAATTTGAAGCCCTAGGGCGGACAGGCATGGGAGTCAACTGGCCTCCTTCCTCTCTGGAACAGGGCCTTTCAATTCTAAACTTAGATTTCAAATCTCAGGACCATGTTTCCTCCTCCTCCCTTGGCAATGAATACTCAGATTTCCAAATCACTACTTTGGGAACAGATTATTTGGGCAAGCCAGAAGGAATGGCACCTTTTTATTTACTAGTCTTTACAAGACAGCATTTGGGGGTCAGCACTTTCCACTTTGTACCATAAAGCTGAAATGGGCAAATCGGTTAGATTCAATTGGGCTGTGATTAGGGTTGCCATATCCCGCCTGTGGGCGGGACTTTCCCAGTTTTGGGCAGGTCTGCACAGTCCTGCCCCAGGTTTCCCCCGCCCCTGGGATTTCCCCTGCCGGCAGGCTTTGTTGCAAAGTCTGCAACAGCGGTGGTGGGGGAAGAGAGAGGCCTCTGTAGTCCTCTCTCCTTTGGTGGGGGGGCTTCCTTCCTCTCTTTGGCTCTGTCGGAGCCGAGGGAGTGAAAGAAGCCTCGCAGAGGCCAGACTTCTTTCCCCGCCTGGGCTCCGCTGCTGAGAACAGAGCCCAGGCGGGGAAAGAATCCTCCCCTCAGCAAGGATTCTTTCCCCACATTGGCTCCGCCGCCAGGGACGGAGTTAAGGCGTGGAAAGAAAGCCTCCCTGAGGGGAGGATTCCTTCCCCGCCTGGGCTCTGCTGTCAAGAACGGAGCCCAGGCGGGGAAAGAAAGCCTCCCCTCAGCGAGGATTCTTTCCCCACCTGGGCTACGCCGGGAGGGACAGAGCCCAGGTGGGGAAAGAAAGCCTCCCTGAGGGGAGGATTCCTTCCCTGCCTGGCCCCCTCCCCTCTTGACAGGGCCCCTTCCTCTCTGCCTGTTTCCCTCTGGATTTATATTGACATTCTTTTAAAAATCACCCATTTTTTTCATGTGTCCTCCACTTTTAAAAAGTGTCCTACATTCTAAAATTTTGTCCTACATTTGTCCCGGTTTGGAGGTCCTGACTTATGGCAACCCTAGCTGTGATTTAATCCTGCTGCTTTCACCTCAATATAGGGCTGTGTGCAGCATCCAAAGTAAAGCAGACTGAATTTTGAGAAAGGGATTACAAGTGGCACAAAAGAAGCCCCTTTATTTTGGATGGGCAGAAAGGGAGAAAACAGAATTAGTGTAATTCAAGGTACTTTCCAAGAAACCCTGGAGATACTGTACCTTGAAAATAACCCTTCTGTGTTGCTGTGGAAGCAATAGGCTGCAGCTTGGTTTTTGTAATTCTGTGCCAAAATGTAGCAGGTCTTAAATATAGGCCCTATCCACTCACCCCATGGCATCTGGGTAATAAAGAACTGACTAGGAGGAGTCATGCATGCCTACATTTGTTCACTATAACTCCTTCCTCATGCTTCTGTTCATGGGTTAGACGTGTGTGTGTAGAGAACATAGCAATAATGTGCTTAGCCAAAAACAACCGGAAAGCAGCTCACAAATCAAGCGCATGTACTAAATTGGTTTAATATGTATAATTTATGTTCAGGGAAGGGCTTGATTTTCTGGCTGCAGAATTATTTATCTGAGTTTGGCTCTCTTCCAATCACAGGAGATATGAGCAGGTTATAATAAACTTAAATATACTCATACACAAAATGAAAACAAGGCAAGATAATGGTAAGTCTTAAGCCCCTTATTCTCTTTCCTTGCCTCCTGCTCCTGCTCCTCCTCCTCCTTCTTATTTTTACTTCCCAACCCCTTTCCTGTTTTCAATGACTCCCAGTTTGAGAGCCTGTTCCTAATCCAGATTCAGTATAACTCCCTCAAAAGTCATACACATTCCAAATGCAGAACACTAAAGCAGTATTAAAACTGTACTTTGGCAAAAAGGCTGACTATGGTGGAAAAATAAATAAATGGAACTCCTCCAATTTGGCTCTTATGCCCCTAGTAATTGTTTATTTTTCTTCACCTAGACAGGATTTATGATTTCCCCCCATTAACTAACTTTATTAATAACTAACATTCAAGATACTATACAATGTCATAGTATTAACACAATTTTGCAAAGCCTCAGGATATAATAAACCATTTCCAACCATTGCATGCAAACATGCATCAGCGCACTTGCAGCTTTTAACTTAGTAAAATTGGAGGTAGTTTATTTAATATTCAACCTGGAGGAAAAAAGGTTTGGGCCTATATCTTTCAAACCATATATATATATTTGAAACATGGTGTGCATTTTCTTTTCTCCTAAGAGTCTAGCATGTGTGTGAAAGAAATGAAAGGATTACAGATTCATTCAAGGAAGAAGCATGTGAATTTTAGAAAGTGAAGTGGAAGCTACACTCAAGGTACTTGGGAGAAGTAAATCACCAGGAACAGATGGCATACCAATAGAGCTCTTTCAAGCAGCAGAGACAGAATCCATTCGAATATCTCTTAAAACCTGTCGATTTTTGGAAAATAAAAGAATGGCACGTCAATTGGAAATGCTCAATATGCATTCCAGTCTCCAAGAATGGGGACACCAGAGACTGAAGTAACCACCACACCATTGCATCAATCTGCCTTGCAAGCAAAATTCTGCTCAAAATTCTACAACAAAGACTTTTGCCATATAAGGAGTGAGAAACGCCAGATTTCCAACTGAATTCAGAAGAAGAAGAGTCATGAGGGATCATGTTGCAAAGCTACATTGGATAATGGAGTGTATCAAAAAAATTCAGAAGAAAATAAACTTGTGCTTTATAGACAATAGCTAAGTCTTTGATTACATTTATCACTGAAAAACTGTGGATGACTGTTAAAGATATGGGTGTACCATAACATTTGATCATGCTAATGCATAACCTGTACTGAGGACAAGAGACCACTGTTAGTACAGAATATGGAGAAACAGAATGGTTCCCAATTGGCAAGGGGGTCAGGCAAGGCTGCATTTTATCACCCTATCTGTTTAACTTATATGCTGAATGTGCACATCATGCACAAAGCTGGTTTAGACTCTGAGGAAGAAGGTGTGAAAATTGGAGGAAGGACCGTCAACAATTTAAGATATGCAAATGACACCATTCTACTACTAGAAAATAGCAAAGCCTTGGAAAGACTACTGAAGAAGCTCAAGATAGAATGTGTAAAGGCAGGTTTATAGTTGAACATTACGAAACTATTTGTAAGAAAATAAAAACAATGGTCACATGTGATTTACATAACTTTAAAGTTGACAAAGAAGACATTGAAGTAGTCAAAGATTTTCTATACCTTGGCTCAGTCTTTAATCAGAATGGAGACTGCACTCAAGAAATCAGAGGAAGACTAGGGCTTAGAAGGGCAAGAATTGAGAAACTAAACAAGATCCTGATGCACAAAGATATTTTTTTTTATTATTATTATTTCTGTAAAATGTGTGATTGCACTTTTCTCCTTGTACCACTTAGGCTACATAAGGACCCATGCTAGGAGAATGAATTAATTCTTAGAGCCAGCGTGGCATAGTGGAGACCAGATTTTGATTCCTGGCCCTTCTGTGAAACCCACTGGTGACCTTGGGTGAGTCTCTCTCAGCCTCAGGAAAAGGGAATGGCAAACCTCCTTTGAACAAATCTTGCCAAGAAACCCAATGATAGGTTCACCTTAGGGTCACCATAATTTAGAAACGACTTGAAGGTACATGTAAGCAAGAAAAGGACTAGGGCCCCATACAGACAGGTCAAATTAAAGCTGCTTCGGGTCACTTAAGTGATGTATATCTCCTAAGAGGCTGGAAGCTGCGCCAAAGCCACACTCCAGTCCTAAGGACTGGAGCGCAGCTTTGGCACAACTTCCGGACTCTTAGGACACATGCATCATTTAAACAGCATACCTCCAAAGTGACCCGAAGCAGCTTTATTTTGGCCTGTCTGTATGGGGCCTAGGATTCTCTCTTCCTTAGGGTTCATTTTACTGAAGCAGCTAAATATGTGTATGTGTGCATGACTGCATAGGGATATGCATATACCATGCATGTTTGTGAGCAGGGATTTATGTGTATTCTCTGCACCCTCACCAAATGGCAATTGCTAGAAGAAAAAGAAAGGCAGGAAGGGGTATGCATCATAAATGCACTGGTTGCTTTACAACAAATGTAAGAACAAGATAGACTGTAAGTGCATACTGTCAGATCAGCTCCTAGTGAGTTTATGGCAGGCAGTTAAGCTCAGACACCGGGACTAAGTTCTAGCATTCCCATTAACTGGGTAAAATTTGACATGACTGTCCACTAAAGTAATACATATTTAACCATACAGATACATACACACAGTTTCAAAAACACACTCACAGAAATGCAGGCTCCATTCTGGGAAGACTATACCACTATTATACAAAAGCCTTTCACTGGGTGTATCACCTCAAGAGATATGCGCACAAAGATTGTATGCTCTCAGATTATAAATCCTGAAAACTGAATTTCTGACTCCGCCTCAACCAGCAACTCCAAAACCATTAATAAAAAGTGGTGGCTTCACAGATTATTGCATTCCCCTAAAATGTCACATTTGAACCTATATGATCTCCGAAGGTTTGGGGGAAAACAGAAAGAATAATATTTTTAAAGCTCTTGGGATTTTTATCAATAAAAATAATTAAAATTTAAATCTTATGTGTTAATAATCTATGGGGAGCAACATCTTGTCACTTTGGACTAACAGATTTACAATGGACATAGTCATTGGACTGATGGGAGATGAAACTCGAACTCTTTGCTCCCAGACTTTAGTCTAACCATCCAACTGAAGCATAGAAGATAAGGAAGATGACTTTCAGTTGCTAAGCAACTATCCCATGTGCTTCACCATCTACTTCTAGCTTGAGACGATGGGAACAGATTTGAGAGAAAGGGGATTTCCAGCGCAGAGGAAGGAAGAGGAGTGAAGAACAATCCTGCCATCCATCTTGCTCATATTTAGAAAGCTGGGCCGCAATGAACCATTTGTGCCCAGAAAACTCCCACACGCTCATTAAAAGACAACCCTCAAGTTACTTCTGGCTGTACAGTGGTGCCTCGGGTTACGAAATTAATTCGTTCCGCGGCTAATTTCGTAACCCGAAAAACCTTCGTAACCTGAATTGCCATAGGCGCTAATGGAAAAAAAGCCGCGGCTCTGCCGCGGCTCCATTGAAAACAGCGCCGGGGGTTTTTCGTAACCCGAAAAAACCTTCGTAACCCGAAACAATAAATCCCTATGGGATTTATTCGTATCCCGAAAAATTCGTAAGCTGGGTAATTCGTATCCCGAGGTACCACTGTATCTGCACTGCAGAAGTAATCCAGTTTGACACTACTTTAACTGCCATGGCTCAATGCTTAGGGAATTCTGGGAATGGTAGAATGGAGCCATGGCAGTTAAAGTGGTGTCAAACTGGATTATTTCTGCATAGCCTCTGTCTCACCCATCAAGACGTTGTTTAGCAGCTTCAAGAAGGCACTTCCCTGAGAGCTAAATAGGGCAATGGGACAGGTGAGAGACATATATGAAATCTCATGAAAACAGGGTAATTTTACGCTTGCATGCCTCACCTTCTCTTCTTCGGGTGCCAACAGTTGCAGGGAGGAGAAGTGAGGCTGCAAGGCAGCTCCAAGTAACTAGCCAGTGCTGAAGCATTTCGAGAAATTCAGAAAAGCACTATTCCACAAGTCCAGGTCCAGGTCTAGGTCCAGGAGATGCTCAAATCCAGCTCTCTTCTAGAGGAGGGTCTTGGGACCAAGGGGTCAAGGCTTCTAGCTGCGGAGTTGTTGTCTCCTCTTCTCCTTTCAGGTGGTTTTTATCACCTCCCTTTGCCTGAATCACTCTAGACAGGAAGAATAGAGCTTGCCTGCAGTCTGACTCACCTAGTGAATAATATTTTTTTTCCAAAAAATAAATAGAGGGCCCAGCCCATGTGCAGGGAGACACTTAACAGTTTCTTCTTAGCCATTCGGAAGGGCGGCTCTTGAGAGAGCAGAGCAGCAAACGCCCGTGGCAGCCGGCCAAGAAGGAGTGGGGTAGGTGGCAGTAGGACTGGAAGAACCATTTCAATCTGGGTCTTCCTCATTAAAGTTACCTACGGGGGCGAGCCAAAGGCCAGACTCACGGCAAGGAGCTTTTCCACATCAGTGTAAACTCATCAACATCAAATACGACTCTGTTAAGGAGTTTGCTTTTACTTTCGGATAAATCTGTGCCAAGTTGTGGAATGAGCTGGGCATGTTCTCACTCACCTTTGCTTAGCTAAAATACTTCTGCAGAATTTGTTAGCATTGTGATTATCGCTTTGGCAACACTCAGAGTGAAAACTGGAGAGGGCTCCTGTACCTTTAATAGTTGTGTAGAGGAAGGAATTTCAGCAAGCATTGCTTGCTACCTGATTGCTTGTCAAGCAAAGCTTGCTGAAATACTGTCTCTTCTACCATTATTAAAAGTATGGGAACCCTCTACAATTTACAATCTAGCAACCCTAAATCCATTCCATCTAGTACTACTCTGCTACACATCTTGAATTTGTAATTAAAAAGAGGAAAAGATGGCTGATGCGAAGATGGTTCGGATTTCATTCAGGTGAAAATTATCTGGTACATACCTGTTCAGCTGCAAAATGGAAAATAACCACTAAATGTACTTGAATTGAAGAAAATAAAAATAATATTTTTAAAAAACTGCTGTCTCAGACTAGGAGGTGGATTCAAATATTTTCTAGCAATTATTTTATCAGGGCTTGTAGCCCTAGGGTTCATGTAGGATTGCCAGACTGAAAAAGCAGAACAAACAAGAATGCTTACAGTATCTATCCCTTCTAAAAGGATGGAAAATAAAATTGCAATATGTATTCCCACCAATACGTGGTCTGCTAGAGTAGACTGTTAGCACAAGTGTGTACATTTCTCCTTCCATTTTTAATTGCATGCAAATAAATATTCATAAAGTTAAATGTGTGTGTTTGAAAACTGCCACTTACTTCTCTCCATTATGAAAATTCTCCACTTTTTGCTGTCCTTTGCTTTCTTTTGTTTAATCAATTACCCACTGGTAATAGAATCATTCTTCTGATCATTTGACCTGTCTCCTTAAGTGCCATGGGTGAGAGACATTGTCAAAAGCTTTATGGAAGTGTCAGTGCATAGTTTCTGTCTTCAGATCACCACTGTCTTCCCCATGCTTATTGACACTTTCATTGGATTCCAAATAACTGATGAAACAGGACTCCCTTTTGTTTTTCCATTTATTTTATCCCTAGCTTTGTTATGAGCGGGACATTTATTTTAGCATCCTGTCAGCTTAGGGTGACAGGACTCTATTGCAGTTGATCTTTTAAAAGCCACATCTAGTAAAGAGGCTAATTCTCAGTCAGAGCCCCTTAGATGTCCTTCCTGAAAACAATTACTATGATTTTGTACTTACCGATTTCACCCACTTGGAAGGCCAGTTAAAACAATCCATTAAGTTTTCTCGCAACGTTTCCGGCAGAGACTTTCAAAAGTAGCGTGCCACTGATGCTTAGTTCTGCCTGTGTGATGGGTGATCACCAGTGACACTATATACATAACCAAATATTCACAATTCTTCACCACCAGATCTAAAAATGGACTTTCCAACTGTCAGGAAGAGTAATATACCCGTGAGAATTTTGTGCATTTTTCTCCTGTTATTCAAATAATGCTGGTAAATTATTCTGCAGAGAAAACATGTGGGGGAGGTTCCTGCAAAAAATGATTTTTTAAAGCAAAAAAGCCTTTTGTTTGTTTGTTTTTACACAAAGCCAGACATTTTTCTCTATACATAATTCCTCTTCAACATGTGGGATGTTTGAATATGAGGAGAATATTTTGGAGAAGTATTCATTTTCTCCTGTGGTAGGGAGAAAACTACCATAATTGTTTATCTTCACCTGGAAGGATGTTATGGTGAAGGATATATGTCTTTATACACATCATTAATTATTTTATCAGGGTCGTCTTTCTACCTTGCCTAGTTGATGATAATACACCTGAGAAGTGGTACATAGAAGCATGATAGTTGTATCCACTTCCCTTGAATTCTAAACTTACTCAAAGTTGACATACATACAAAGCCTTTCTCTGCTCCTAGCTTAGTGTTGCTGATTCCAAATTGTAATTTTAGATAATTAACGCTCAGATGTTTTCCATAATCTCTTGAATTGTCTGACAGCTTCCACAGCTTTATGCTGCTGATGTTGGCTCAGACAGGGTAATCTTCTGTGGTTGCTGATTGCCGAGAGGATCAGAACAGCCATTGCTACAGCATGATGAGGTGAGATGACCATGCCTTGGTTTGGTTTATCAGATGTTTTGTCTTTGGCCCAAGGCAACATCGAGTGTTAGAATTCCATGGCAACACTGGAGAGTAGAAGGTAGTACAAAACTGAGAAAACAGAGTTGGATAGAGGCATACTAAGGAGTTTATCTCTTGGGCAAATAAGTTTGTTTACCTCTTCTGGCATCAATTCTGGATCTGGGATGCCCCTGGATGTTATCATAACTAAATTGTCACCAATCTATGTGGGATGCCACTGCCCGGATACATCCTGGGTTGAAGCCTTGCTCAGCCAACCAATTTTTAAAGTTGGAAGCTCTCCAGCTTTAAAAAAAGTGCAGACTGAGCAAGGCTTCGACCTGGGATGCATCTGGGCAGCGGCATCCGGTGTAGATCAGTGATGATTTAGTTATGATAGCATCTGGGGGCATCCTGATCCAGAATTGAAGCTGGAAGAGGTAAGCCCGCTTATTGGCAAAAGTGATAAGCTCCAGTTTCAACATGTTTGAATGGTCAGAAAGTCCCTTGGACAAAAAAATATGTGGTGAGAAATGGCAAGGTATTAAGTAGGGGGCAAGACAGTCAAACCAAGAAGTGAGTGGCAAGCCTGGCCAGAACAAGCCTTTTTTGTGTCCAGGATAGCATATAATCCATGCTTTGTAATTTCTTTTAATATCTTTTCAGCATTCCATTGCAACACATTGTTTTAATAAAATTGCTGTGTTTCTCTTTTATCCCCCCTAAACTTTTTGTTCACTCACGGAATAAGTCTTAACAACTCGCCTAAAAATCATAATTGCAGGGGCCAGTATGACTTCTGTCAATTTTGAATGGTGCTTTCCTTAAAAGCATGTTTAGAAGTGAAGGGGGAGGTGCTAATTTACAGTCAATAATTATAGCCTGTATGAAAACATGGGATTATTCTGGGCTAATGCCAAGTGCAAGGGTGTGTTCTTGTGCAACATGAACAACCAAATATCTGCATATTTGGGTATTAGCCAAATGTTTCATAAAAATATACAGCTGTCCATCCCCTCCCCTCTTTTTTTTAACTCATCAGTCAACACAGTTTATCTAATCAAAGAGAACTGAGGGTAAGTCCACCTGTACCACAAACCCTGTCTCTGCTCCTGTGCAATGCCAGGTCCATTAGAAATAAGACCCACATAATATACGATCTAATACAGGATAAGAACTGTGACCTGGCTTGCATTACTGAGACTTGGCTGGGGACCGAGAGTGACGCAGTGTGGGCACCGGCTCTCCCAGCCGGGTACTCAATCATGGACCAGATCAGATTAGGTGGGTGGGGGGGCGGTGTTGCCTTGGTCCATAAAAACACCCTTTCCTTAGCCAGGAACCATGCTGCCTTTTTTAGGGAAGGTGACTGAGAAGTAGTTGCCTTCCAGCTTCAAGCGATCTTGGATGAAATGGATTTTCTGGACCCATTTCAAACTGGCTTCCGGGCGGGCTATGGAGTTGAGACTGCCATGGTCGCCTTAGTCGATGATCTCCGTCTGGGCATGGACAGGGGAAGCGTGTCCCTGTTAGTGCTCTTGGACATCTCAGCGGCTTTTGATACCATCAACCATGGTATTCTTCTGGAACGCCTGAGGGAGTTGAGAATCGGGGGCACTGTGCTCCAGTGGTTCCGTTCCTACCTCTTGGGTAGATTCCAGATGGTGCAGCTGGGGGACTCTTGCTCTGATAAGAGGGAACTTACATCTGGTGTCCCTCAAGGAGCTATTTTGTCCCCCATGCTATTTAACATTTACATGAAACCGCTGGGAGAGATCATCCGGAGACACGGGGCGCGGTGTTATCAATATGTCGATGACACCCAAATATGCTTCTCTGTGTCTCCGACTGATGCAGTGACTAGGGATGACATCTCTCCTCTAAATGCCTGCTTGGAGTCTGTAATGGGCTGGATGAGGGAAAACAAACTCAGTCTGAATCCAGAGAAAACGGAAGAACTAGTGATAGGCTCCCTGGGTCTGCGTAGTGGAATTTGTCCACCTGTCCTGAATGGGGTCATGCTCCCCCTGAAGGATTCAGTTCGCAGCTTGGGAGTGCATCTGGACTCGTTGCTCCAATTGACATCTCAAGTGGATGCGACGGTCAGAAGCGCCTGTTATCAGCTTCGGCTCATACGCCAGCTGCGACCCTATCTGAGCCGGGGGGACCTTGAAACTGTGGTACATGCTCTGGTGACCTCTCGATTGGATTTCTGTAATGCGCTCTACATGGGGCAACCCTTGTGCCATACCCGGAAACTTCAATTAGTGCAGAATATGGCCGCGAGATTGGTCGCTGGTTGTTCCAGAGTGGACCATATAACACCTATTTTACAAGACCTCCATTGGCTTCCTATTCGCTTCCGGGGTAATTACCTATAAAGCCCTAAATGGCTTGGGCCCAGGTTACTTAGAGGACCGCCTCTCCCCATACAATCTGCCCCACACACTCAGGTCAGCCGGGAAGAATCTGTTAAGTGTTCCGACCGCGAGATATGCGTCAACCTCGCAGAGGGCCTTTTCTATCTTGGCCCCAAAAATTTGGAACACCCTTCCCGTTGAGCTCTGCTCCACCACCTCCCTGGATCTCTTCAAAAAGAGACTGAAGACCTTTTTTTTCCACCCCATGTGCCTTGATATTGTGTGGTTTCCCCCCGACATGTATTTGCATCATTGATATCAACTCAGCTGGCTTTGATTGGTTTTTTTATGGCTTTTAAATTGTAACTGATAATCTTTATTATTTTGTTTTGTTTTATTGTACCTGTATGTACATTTGTACTTTTAACATGTATTATTGTATTTTCTATTTTTTTATTGTGCACCGCTTTGATCAACAAGGAAAAGCGGTATATAAATAATAATAATAATAATAATAATAATTATTATTATTATTATTATTATTAAGTATTTCACTTCAGCCAGACTCTGGCCCATACAGACAGGCCAGAATAAAGCTGTTTTGGGTCACTTTGGAGATAGGCTGTTTAAATGACACACACATCTTAAGAGGCCAGAAGCTGAGCCAAAGTCCAGTCCTTAGGACTAGAACGTGGCTTTGGCATGGCTTCTGGCCCCTTAGGATGCATTGTCCAATCCAAGCAGCGCAGGGGTCTTTTTAAAAATAAATTGATCGAAAATTCAATTAATTGGTTTTGCAACTACTTGCCTTTGCAAATAGTTGAACATCAATGAATCAAATTTTCTGTGACTTTTATTTAAAAACAAACAAACATGCACCCATTGGTCGCACAACAAGCACAAAGGCAGCGCTAAGAGGGGGGGGATGGTGGATCTGTCAAAAACTGAGGAGGGATGGTAAATACCCCTCTGCCATAGTCCCTCCCCACCAGAATGAATAAATTCTGATCTGTCGTTCCCACTTATTGAAATCGCTTCAGAATCGATTCTTCTGAAAAGAACCACTTTGAAACTACTCTCTGGAAAAACCGAGTTTTTTGCCTTTGCCTTGCTGTATCACGACAGGATTCGGTCACATTGCGACAGGAATCGGTTTCAAATGGGAACGAGGGTCATTTACACCGATCGGCAATTCGGTCTATTTCATAGTGGGAACAGCCCTTGAGTTTCCTTATACCAAACCCAGCTATGCAGCAGTAAAAGTTGCCTTGCCATACAACATGTGCCACCAGTGAAAACCAGACTGCAGGAAATTATGTTTTAAAACCAATTAATTATGTAATTTATTTTGAAGTCCAAAAAGATAATATGCTACCACCAAGAAATATGAGTTGCTTGTTACATTCCTTGTTCTATTATTCTTTGCTTTTGAGTTCAAGCAGGGACCGCTGGTGCCTTTGTTGCCACAGGGATGGTGGGATAGTCGAGTAGGACTTTTTGGCCATTGCTCATATAGCTGCCAAAAATCAGTGCCAGGTTTTACTTATGGATTTTTCACCCAACCTTTGAACCAAACAAAAAAAAGCACACAGAAGGAAGAGTTCAATGGAGTTTGAGGACTGGTGGGATGGGGTGTGTTTTGAATGACAGAGGTACTCTTGACAGGATTTGGTGATCTTTTGAGACAAATTCCCTCCTGCCCCCAAAAATAAGGCTTTTATTAAACTTAGAGGCACAAAGTGGGGTTGGAAAAACTAGTCTCTTTTTTGCAATCTCCAAATCTCCAAGCCCATTTTAAAAAACCCAAAACATTAATCTAGAAGGTCAGTAACATTCAAAATTCCCCCCCAAGCTCCTAATCTCCATTCTAAATTGGGCGGAGAGGTGTAAAATTGCCCCCAAAGTCTGGAAAAATAGAAAGGAGCACTGTGTTATTTTCCCCACCTCTGGGCCGAACAGTAGGGAAAAATGTCCTGAGTGTAAGTGTTGTTTGATACTGGAAGAGACTACTGTAGATATTGCTGGAGTCTTCTTTACTGGACATTTTAAAACATCAATTGACATGACCCTTGGGTTCTTTCCAGCTCTAAGGTATAGGAGTCTGGTTTCCCAATTCAATCAAGAGGTTCCCTTTTTGGAAAACAAATGCATCTGAAAAAGAAAATGGACCTGAGTCCTATTGTTAGTCCCAACTAGGGTGCAGCCATTGAATGAGTTGGGTTTACACTATGTATTTGTCTGTTGACTCACCATTCACCAAGTGAGTAATTAGGTCTACGCTAGCTGTGACTAACCAACAAGATTCCTACCATTGACTGCAATTTGGGGCTAGTTTATACATATGTGTATTATGTGAATTGCTGCAGATATTGACATATTCACATTGACACTCAATTGTCTTCAATTTCCTGCACAAATTTGCATCTATTCACCCTTCCTCTGCTAAAAATGTGCAGCCACATAAATCCATACAAAGCAAATAAATGATGAGCTGTTAAATAATGATGCACATCATTTCTGATACTTGCAGATGTTTCGGTAAAAACACAGTTCTTTTTTCTGCTAAGTTTGAAGAGTCCCTCCCCTCGATAAAAAGCCCAAATTCATCTGAATTGCATATGGAGGGATTGCATTCTATTCAAGTAGAATGAGGAGCATTTTAATTGTGTAAATAAGCCCTTGGAGGGGAAAATCCTTTCAAATTGTTCCAGAAAAGTATATATAACCCTCAAAAGTTTTAACACCGCTGTACAGATTTAACAAGTAAATGTTACTTGATACTCAAAAAGGAGCCACATTACCATGCATTATCTTATTGGTTCTTGTTACTGCCCCAAGTAACCTTTTATGGATAAAGCTGCAGCAGCAGTTCTCTTCCAAGCTCTGTCAAATACTTTGACTTCAGTAAAACCTTAACATGATTGCCCTCTTTGTAGACAAAAAGAGCGTGCTTTTGCAAATTTGCATGCTAGAAGCCCAGGGGTTTCCCGCACACACCAGCAACTTGTATTTCCAGTTGGCTGTGATCTTAGTGTTCCACCTCCAAAGACGTCTTTAATCTCAAAGATGGTACATAGCCATCACGATTAGTAGTCACTGATAGCCTTACCCTCTCTGAATTTGTCTAATCCCACCAAAGTCAGATATGTGGACCTCCTACAGAGATCCCTGGAGAGGCACCAAGGGTGTAGGGTAGAGGCAAGGAAACATCGTACACAATGACTGCTTCCCTTGAAAAATGAGATCATAAATGTTCTGGTGGGGAGTTACAGCATCTGCCAAAAGAATGCTGGGTTTGGCAGTATACCAGTGCCAAAAATAACATACACACACCAACCAGGTTATAGAGAGATAGACGGTCTCAGAAACTGTCAGCAGCACAATCGAAGGAAAACACTGTTGAATAATGTTTGGATCGAAGAATAATCTTTAATGTTTGAAACAGCCTTCTGTTTTTCACATTTGCAGTAAAAGAAATTGAAGGGAGAAAATCAAATCTAACTGAAGAACTGCCAAGTACATATCCTCCAACTGTCCCAGTTTGTCAGGGACAGGCTTGATCAGTCTTCTATCTCTCCACTTTTTCAGCTGCTTTTACAGAGTCGCAGCTTCTCTCTTCTCCCACATTCACATTTTTTTCTCTTCAGATTACTTCAACTGGTGCAAACAGACTTAAAAGTGCAAAATTACACTCAGTTCAATGTGGGGAGAAGAGAGGAGGGGGCAGAATCTTGTTCTTCCCAGGAGTTAGGCAAAAGCACACGGCTGCAACCTTTCCTAGCTTATGTCTCTGTCTTTGGACTTTATCGCACACCTTTTTTTGCCCGTTACAGGAATTGGAAGAGGACAACTGTGTGCGCATGCGACCAGCCAAAGCTGGATTTTATCACACACCAAAGCATCCTCCAAAAGGCCCTATTCTGCCCTCCGGCACCAAGCCATCCTCATTCAGTGCTGAGGAGCACTAAATGTTCTGGTTGGAAGTTTTCCGACCGAGGAAAATGTCGCCCGACAGCACTGAATGGGGATGGCTTGGCGCCAGGGCATGGAACGGGGCCTTTTGGAGGATGCTTTGGCATGCGATAAAATCCATTTTTGACGGGTCACACACTCACACAAGTGTCCCCTTCCAGTTCTTGTAATGGGCAAAAAAAGATGTGCAATAAAGTTCTCTGTCTCTCTCTCCCACAAACTGTTTTTTATTGTTCACTGGGGGGTGCATACCGTATGGATATTGTTTAGCTCATTCTTAAGTGTGTGAAAGTGGTATGCTACCTTCACCACCATCCCAAACTCTTAACCTTTTCTGTTCAAAACATTCAGGGAAGATGCAACAGTCTTCTGAGAAAAAAGCATCCCATAACCAGTGTGAAACAGAAAACCGTTTAACAAAAAAGTACGAGTCAGGATTCTTGACAAATTAATTAATTAATTAATTTATTATTATTATTATTATTATTATTATTATTATTATTATTATTATTATTAT
>NC_056525.1:120770752-120849297 GCF_019175285.1 Sceloporus undulatus
ACTTGTTAATTGCCACAGAAGGGCATATGATAAATGGCATACAAAATGACATTCCATAACAAGAATATATATTTTTTTAAAAATTACAACATAATAAATAATACTATTAAATCCAAATACTACTGAAATCCAGCAACCAAACAGGAAAATGAAACAATAATATAAAGAGTGCTGCTCCAAAAGGCTAAAAGTATCATAATCACAGGGCAAAAATATCAGTCTTTTAAAAAGAATAATCTTCAAAAGTTGCTTAAGGTTAGGGGGAATCATCAAATAGTGTCAAACTGCATTAATTCTGCAGTGTGAAGCAGCCTGAGAAGACCCTGGAGATTATCACACAGGGGACGGGATGTCATTGTCCCATCCCTGGGCCATCCTTCCAGCACGATTGCGGGAAGGACTTTCAGATGACGTTGCACTTAATCAGACATCCCATGCAGAAAGCACAAGTGACAGCGATCGTGCAAAAGCTTTTCAAATGACATTGCACTGATCCTGTCATTGAAGTGGCATTGCCCGGCATTTTGCATTGGCAGGATAATGACAGGATCAGCGCTACGTTATGAGTGTGGTCAAGATGGCAAATGTTATAAACAAAATATCTGAGGATGTGATGTGGGGCAGTAGATCTATTGTTTATAGCCATGCTGTCCTTTCCACTCATGCTGCACCAATATGTTTGTAAATATAAACTCAAATATTACAAAAAGTCAACAAGCCAAGCTTAGCTGAGCCCATAAATACTTCATAATTTTTTACTGTCAAAGATGCGAGGTGCATGTAGGAATTACTTTCAACCTGATACAGTATGTGCAAGGTAATTCACAGCCTGTGCATGTTTATATTGTGTTTCTGTGCTGCAACAGTTAGTTGTGTCTCCTGGGAATCCATGGTTTATTACGACTACTTAGTCCTCACAATGAAAAATGCAAATCTCTCTAGCCTCAGGACCTCAGTAGTTGACAGCACAGACTGCCAAGATTACATCGGAGATGGTAAAGTTTTGAACACTCAAAATGTTATCTTGCAGGTTCTACATGTGCGAGTGCTTCCCATATACGAAATGTTCCATACATGAAAAAGCCCCCAAATACTGCTAAAAAGTAGAGATAATGTGATCTTTGGTGCTGAATTGAGCAGACAATAGAAGCTCTTTGGAAGCATTCTGTGTCTAAAGTTACATTTTAACTGGAAGCTATCATTACCTAGGAACTGGTGACTACCTCTTTGCTCAGATAACGTTGCCTCAGGTGCTGCTTTCCTCAAGCTTAGGCTAAGGCCGAATTCCATGCACACACTCACACACACTGCACTCCCAGGGTTGTGGTAGATCAACGAAGAACCACACCCTGGTGTACCGTTCCAGTGAGCAAGCCAGGTGAGGCATACCTGGCGAGACGGTGGCTGAGGTGTCCGCAAGGCAAGGAAGTACAGTCAGCTTTGACATTGCCCATTCTCCATCCCCTTCCGGCAGAAGGAAGGCCCTCACCCTCCCTTTAATCTTTAATCTTCCCATAAAAGATCAAAGCCTCCGTGCCTTTGACCCTCCACAGGCATTCAATCCTTTTCCAAACTACTATAGGGGTCAGCAAAGGAACATAAATGGAATTAATTAGCAGCATTCCTAGCATTTCCTGATTAAGCTTGGGAAGCATTTTCTGTCAGCTCTTGGGCTTCAGAAAGAGATTTTAACTGCAAGTATGTTACATAGAAGGAGCCAGTGTGGTGTAGTAGGTTGAGTGTTGGACTGCAATTCTGGAGAGCAGGGTTCGAATCCCTTCTCAGCTATGAAAACCTACTGGGTGACTTTGAGCACATCAGCCACAAAGGATGAAAATGGAAAACCCCTTCTGCAGGAACCTGCCAAGAAAAACCTGTGATAGGGTTGCCTTAGGGTTGCCATAAGTCAGAAACAACTTGAAGGCACACAACAACAACCACTACTGCATTGTATCCCAGGGGAGGAAAGGATGAAAAGCCTTCACTTCCTGGAGGGGGGCATTCTAATAAAATCTAAGGAGGTGGGAAGCTGTATCTATAACATATATAATTGATCCTGTGTTATACAGAAATACAGCATTTATAAGACTGTATTTTTAGACTGAGATGTAGCTCTAATTTGAATTGTTAGGCTAAATTCCTAAAACACCATTAGGGCTAAATAGTTGATTTAATCTCTATCTGAAAGTAACAGATCCTTGATATAACTGTAGCATCTGAGTCATCTGGCTTGACTGAGCAAACTACAGATTGCCAGGTTCCACTCACACCCCTTTTAAAAACATACTAGACTTGACATAGCAGCAACATGAAATGACCGAGAGAGTAGAGGTGGTCTGTTCAATCTTGACTAAGGAATGCCAGCTCCACAAAAGTTGGTAATGTACCCGACTTATTAAGAGGGCTATATATACAGTTTCTTGGCAGGGTAATTAACATGAACCTGTGCATGCTTTTCCTTAGGCCAAGGAAGATAGTTAAATCTTGAATACAGAACACACACACAAATGCCTTCAAACAGAAAAAGTGGTAATGTGCTGGCAGTGATGACTTCAATCACGACAAAAATCCATCAGTGATACCTTTATTGGCCAACCAAAATGTACAATATACTTGTTGCAAACTCTCGAAGCTCCATGGGCTTCTTCATCAGGCAAGATGTTACAAACCAAACAGGAGGAAAAACAAACAATAGGAGAAGTTACTCAGATGTCTACATGTTGTTTCACTCCTTAGTAAAGATGTTATGATTGGGAAGATTTCTTTTGCAGGCAGGCTCCTCCACCTTCTGGGAGATTTTCAAAGTTCAGGAAATATAAAGGCCATTTGCACCTCAACATCTCATAACATCTTTACTAAGGACTGAAACAACATGCAGGCATCTGACTAACATCTCCAATTGTTGTTTTTCCCCCATCTTGTGTGAAGAAGAAGCCCATGGAGCTTTGAAAGCTTGCAACAAGTATATTGTGCATTTCAGCTGGCCAATAAAGGTATCACTGATGGGTTTTTGCTTGTATTTGTTAAATGGCCAACACAGGTACTCCTGAATGACCTCAGTCATGCTTTCATCAAGCCATTAACTGCTTCCCTCCTTTTGAACTTAGCTGGCTATCATACTTTGGCCACACCATGAGAAGGCACGACTCATTAGACAAGTCGACAATACTAGGAAAAGTAAAAGGCACTAAAAAAAGAGGCACACACGCTGGATAGATAAACTCAATCAAGGAAGTCACAGGCCTGGATTTGCAGGTCTTAAGTAGAGCAGTGAAGGATGAGGGTCCTTGGAGATGCCTCATCCACAGGGTTGCCATGAGTCAGGTTCAAATCAAGGGCAGTTAACAACAAACCTGTGCTGCCTCTGGAGCATATAGAGCCTCTATATGAAAGCATGGCTGAATTCTCTTATGGAGATATGGTTTGCACTGGCTGAATATGCATTGGCATTTCCTTTGGTTAGTTGGGTTTCTAGTTCCACATGAATATATTGTTGTTCTATGTCACTAGATTCTAGGTCACTAGCATCCCTTTCATCATCTGGCACAGACAGCTCTCAAAGGGTGCCCCCCCCAGGTGCTGGCAGGTGCATCTAAACCTCTCCATTTTCTTTCCCATGTATAGCCTGGTCTGTTGCACCATCTTTGTTACACCAAGTCAGGTGTCCACTGACCATTAGGACTTTGTGCTATTATTTGGTATCTCAGATTATTTCAGTACTTTTGCCCTTCTCTCACAGCATAATTTTTAGTTTTCTATTTGTTTCTACTCATGATGTAGTAGCCGCCTTTAGCAGAATTTGATTAAATCTTCCAGTAAATTTCCAGTCTTGAATACTTTTGGAATTCAGATGATATGTAATTTACTTACGATAACTTCCATGCCTAACTTTGGTTTGAATTATCAGTGTTTCGCAAGCATTTTTTGTCATTGCATCATTTAAAAAATAGTAACGTTAGAACAAGACACACAGGTACACATCTAGAAAGTGCTAGGTCTTGCCGATTCTGGTCCTGGGTTCTCTGCAGGCTGGTTTTGGGTACTTTGAATAAAATTCCAAATGTCACACCAATTTGCATTTGAATTGGGCTAGCAGTTTGTATCCTATACCTCTTGCTTAAAGAGTACCACTCCAAGATTTCCTTTGTAAATCTTAGGCGAATCTGGAAGTATCTCTTTTGGATTCACTATTTTGTCTCTTTGGAAGGCATGGCATTTTCTTCAAATTCTTCAGCTGTTTCGTTTGAAAAGATCTTGGCTGCATTTGGACCATTGCATTTGTGGCATAGCCCCATTTTGTCCTTTCGATTCCTCATGGTAGAGGTAATGCAGCATCACAAGTTGTCTTTTTTGCTGACATTTGTGGGTGTCAGTGTCACAGAACCTTGTTCACCTCCAGATTTTCGGTCTGCTACAATCAGAATCTTTTAGAATAATATGCGATGCCTTGGTCCTAAGGCACAATTTTGTTGTTATACTATAGCTGGTCCTCATCTGCAGATTCTGCATCCACTGATTCCACCATCCACAGCTTGAAAATCTCTCCCCCCCCCAAAATAATCACCTAAAAGCAAACCTTGGTTTTGCCATTTTTAAAAAACAAGGGACACCATTTTACACTATTTTATATAATGAGACTTCAGCATCCATTAATTTTGCTATATGGGGTGTGTGTGTGTGTCTGGAACCAAACCCCACTCTACCTTGCAGTTTGAATTCAGTTTCTATCGTGGCCAGAAAATAAGAAAGGTAAACAGACGCTAATACAATAATTTGTTCCTTTCCTGACCATACTTGGGCTGAGTGCTTTCACTATGGCAATACCTCATTGTACAAATAGGACTGTTTCCACTACTATTTAAGAGACATGTAGTGTTAACAATATCTTGAGGTAGTATTTTGGATTATGTTTCCATGCTTATGGCATCCATCTTGATAGCAAAATAGGCAATTATAGATGCCAGTCTGCAAACTGGCAGAAAGCATAAAAGGTAGACTTCTTAAACTTATATAAAAGCAAGTTTTGTTGAGGATGAATCAGTCAGAAAGACAAAAGGGAGTAATGTTTCTCCAGTTTCAGATTTCATCAAGAATCAACAAGTGCTTTTGATATGACACAATGTACTGGAACTTCCACAAAGCTATTGATGAAGTTCCTTACCAATGTTTCTTAAGTAAACCTTGCAAATATGGAATAAGGGGATAATAGTTTATGAATGGCTAACAGGAAGCAAAGGGTAGGAACCAGCTTTTATAGAGGAAAGCAAGCTGTGGGACTTCCCAAGGATTTGTATAGGAGTCAGCATCATTTAACATATTGATGAAGTCAGACAGGGAAGCTGCCAAGTTGAAAAAGACCCGATTACTCAGAACAGAGTCCATGAAGAGCTCTAGAAGGACCTCTCTAAACTGGATAAACGGCCAACAAAATGGTAGGCAGCATTCAATGTAATTGCAACAAACTATGCACTACACATGAAATAGATATAGATGTCACAGTGAAAAGATCTCTAAAATCTCTAGTGATCTAGATCTGCATTCAAACAGAGCACTTTAGCCATTACAGAAAGGGATATTTTCCAGGTTTATTTGCTATAAGTTAGTGAAATCAAATCTTGAAGCCATTTTGTGGTATTTTCAAGCTCTATCCTCAGGCCTGGTTGAAATCATGCTGCCTCCCAAGCAAAGTTTAAAAGGTAAAATGTTTTCAAAGTGTCACTCCTACTGCCTGTAGAGTTGGTTGCAACAAATAATACTTTTGGATATCAAGCATTTACATTACCCCACTCCAGTAAATACTCAGGAATCCAGGATATTAGGGGTTACAAATATTCCGACTTTATTATAAATAAGAAATACTGTTTTATACATAAAACTGCCAAGTGTTGCATTTTTTTTTTTGCTGCTTTTGTTCACTGCTCCCAGACAGTAAGACCACAGATTTAAGGCAAAAACTGGAGTGAAGGCACACATAAAAGTGCTCATAGTTCAAAATAATATGAGGGGAATTCTTCAAGAGGTCTCTTCTGTGGCACCTGGTTGTATGTTTCTGCGAGCAGCCCTTGCGTCTTTTTGTTATGCAAAGAAATAACTTGGACCTATACAAATGTGATAATGGCTTGTTAACACAGTATTTGCAATTAAGAGGATTCTTATAAAGGTCTTTTTATTTATTTATTTATTTAAAAATAAAAAAAAAATCTGTTACTTAAACCAGTTTTAAAAGAAAAAAAAAGGGAAAATACTAGAAAGATAGCAAAAGGGCCAGAAGAAAACAACTGAGTGCATTATTGTCATCCTCTTTTTCTGTTTTTTGGAGATGGTAGGAGAGGGACAGAGAAGAGATACTGTTAAGAGTGCAGACATCTGACTGGTCAGATGAAAAATACTGAGGCCAAGCTGTGACACGCCACAGTGAAATGTCACTTCCGATCACTTCAGAGTTGTATGCAGGCGGCACCTTGATTTAATGTAAACTGTTAAGTCACTTGGATAAAAGACGAGAAATGAAAATGTGGCCTATTTTCCCTCTGGCCCTGGAATATAGTCATCCTTAACTTTGAAAAAGAGAGGAAAAAAATGACTCAAATGGATTGTTTCTGCCCAGAGTGGTACAGGTGGAAAGGCCACAGTTTTAAATCCACACATCTGCTCTTTGACTTAGAATGGTCCAGTTCTCACTGAGTATGTGGCAGTCTGATACCACTTTCCCACTGCAAATGACAGGCTCATATAATTGAACGTTCCTTTATTGCTTTCCATGTTAAAAAAAAAAAACTAGTGCACTATAAGAATGGTCCAAAATCTACTTTTCCTCCTTATAGAGGAGCATTCTATGTGGAAATATGTTTTTAGTATGGAGAAATGGTATTAGACAGACACAGGTTTACCACTCCAGTGTGAACGAAGCCTAAGTGACGTTCTTCCTGTAGACTCAACAAGAAGCCCTTAACCACTCATAAAACCAGAATCAGTATAAGCATATCTGTAAACCAGAAACAAAGGGCTAATTCAGGTAAAACTTTGCCTCTGACTCCTTCCCTCTCTTCCTTCACTGCAGGTGGACATTCCCCCCGGGGAAACTGCACATTTAATCAAGTACATGTTCTCCGTATTCTCTGCTTACCATCTGCTCTTTGCAAAGAAAGTGGGAAAGAAGGAAAGTAGTACAAACATTTAAGGCCTGCTGCTTGTTTCATCCCAGGCAGAACTCTCAGGGGCAAAGTATCATGTGAAAAGGCCCAAAGAGTATTCGTTTTTCTCGAGCTACACCCTTCTGAAACCTTAAGGCATCAGTGCTGGCTTTAGAAGAGATGGGCAACCTGTCTCTTGGAGGAATATGAATGGTAAATAGCTTGATGTTGATACCACAGAACAGTATTGACTGTCATTATGGAGATACAAAGGGATCAGTTTGGACAGAGAAAATACCTGACTTCTCTTACCCCACGCCGAGTAATAAACTACAGGAGAAAAAGCTGCGTGTAGTGTGTTGATTAAGAGGAAGCAAAGGGGAGAAACAGTGCCACTCTGGAAACAAAACCAAGCATATTTACAGAGGGAAGCAAGGGAAGAGAAACAGACTTTTCCTCACACTATAATCATGATTAAAAAAGACACAAAAACCCACATTCACACAAAAATATAAATTTGAAATAATTAATAGCACCAGTGTGTGTCAGATAATAAAACTTCTTCCCCTCTACGCAAACGTACAAAGTTGCATAGCGTTTAAGGGTAGGTATACACTGATTAAAAAGGCAGGGGGGTGGAAGTATCAATATCAACCAAATGAGGAAACTGCAGAGGTAGATTGTTTCCTCTCACTCAGGATGGAGGGCAGAGAATCCCATAAAAGGAACAATCTGCTCTCTATAGGGAAATGTATCCAAAGTCGGGGAGGAAGGCAAACTTTGAACGGGGGCACAAACTCATACTGAGAAACGAGCAACTCAGTTTGTAAATACTGCAAACTCTTGGGGTTATTTGTCCCTATAATTAGTTGACCATTTTTAAAAACAAACATTGCTAGAAAAATTGAGTCAGCTACTATTTGGAATTTCAGACAAGAGGTAAATCTGCTAAGGCAGGTTTACAATATAATTCAACTTGGAGAGCACTACACAGACCTCTTAGGTTTTATTTTCTACCACAAAATATTACGCTGATATCCAATTTCATGGCAGGCAAAGCTCTCTCTGGATGATGGGTGTCTTTCAAAAGAGGGAAAAAAAGAGTCTGAACCATATACTGAAAGATATCTCTTGGAGACGTCTACTGACTGGCTGGTGACAGGGACCACTATGGCCCTAAGCAGGTTCTTCTCAACTTGAAGATACGGTATAATGCATTCTGCCTTTGTTCTCACAGGCTGAAGACATGCCTGGTATATAGGCCAAGGCATAGCACCATGGAGACCTACCACACTACTCTTTCCTCATGACTCCTCAAAATGTTTCTGAGAAACTGGCTTCAGAAACAGGATCTACACAGACATATTGCACTCTAGAAAGGTTCTTAAAATTTTGCAGCTGGCTACCAAAGTGGTGCTTTGATGAATTCTAATTTATGGATATGGTTGGCGCTGTCGCCTTCTTGTTTCAACCGTTGAATCCATTGGTATTGCCTACACCTGGCCATTAGTATTTAATACTTTGGTAGCCACACCATTTCCTTCATAGAAGAAAGAAAAGAGAGCTGTGGGTAAGGCTGAGGAGGGAAAGGCAGGGAAACACAAAGTGGAAAAAGGAATGAAGAAAATGCCTGTGATTGCCCCTCATGATATATCCATTCCCATCGCCATTTCTGCGGTTCAGTACAAGTCCATAATATTTCACATTTTTGTGTAAATCAAAGGGGAGTGTTTACTGAGAGAGGGGAAGAAGGTGGAGTGTCTGAGCAAGAAAGTGTGTAGATATTAACATTTTGAAACTTTTTGATACCCTAGAGGCTGATACTTAATTTTCTTTTAACTCAAAAATGTGCATTTTTCGCTTTGAACTGGGAGAGAAAGAACTGAGAGCTGTATGGGAGATGAGGTGGGGGTCCTGAAAGACATAACCTAGGAATTAAGGCACTCCACAGCCAAAAGAACTGCTCCACCAGTCATTGAGGGAAAGCCCCCCCTGCCCTTAGCACACCCTTAGGGTTTTTCAATGGACGGGGTGTTGAAACAGCCAGTTGGTAAAGTCTTCTTGATGTCCTCTAGATTGCTAATGTCTTTCAAGATAGTGTTAATGTCTCTGTTGTATTCATTGATGGCACTTGCTTGCTTTTCAGCTGCTTTTTCTAGATCAGACACTTTCCGGTCCAGATCGTTGTCCCGCATCTGTTTTTTGGCAGCATTTAAGGTATCCTCAATCTCATTCAGTTTACTTGAATCCACAGGCTCCACCCGCCCTGCAAAGCGAGCAATATATGAAATTAAAGAGGCATTTGACCAATTGCATTTCAATCCTGCATCGGATGAGGTAGACTCAGTCTACAAAAGCTTATGCTACAACCTGGTTTCTCTCAGTCTCAACAGTGCCACAAAATCCTTTTGCACACTGATCCAGACTAACACAGCTATGTCTTTGAACTCTGCATTTCAATATGTTACAGAAAAAATTTCCACTTGCCAAGTAAATGCAGAACATAAAGAGATGACATTTCTTAAAGCAAACTGTCCATTGGCTGTATACATTTAAAAGAACACCTGATATCCTTGACACTAGAGTAGAAGCAATTCCTCTTTTACATGCCTATTATTAAATTTAAGTTTCAAAATCCTGATTTTTCAACATTGTCACATGTCCATTCAATTCAGTTTCCCAAAGTGCACTAACAGAAATTCCTCCAGTGTAAAGTTTCTTCTTTTTACATCAAGAATGTTGAAGTTTATTTCACTTGTGTTTTAGTATGTGTTTGCACTCCTCTCTTAACAAACAGCATGCACACATGTAAATTAACTTTTTAGAGTGTAACACTATCAGCAATATAAATAATTAATTGGTCCGTTCTCTGCATTTGACTGCATTTGGTGCACATCTAGTTTATAGACTGACGGAGCAGCATGGTGAATAAAATGTTAAAGGTGTAGCATTGAAACTTCCACCTTAGCCCATTTTAAGAGGCAACATCTATGCTACAACCAGTTTTGATCCTACTATGCTCACAACCAGAGCTTGGAAGTATATATTTACACTTATAACTAATCAATTGTTTGTAATTAGTTCATTTTAACTAAAGCATATTTAAATTATATTGCAGCTGGAATGACATAAGGCATGACATCACTTCTTCTATGATTTAACTGCAACTATGTGTTTCATAGTTATAAAGGTTATATGGCAGCACTGTTTGGTGCATTTCATTCCAGAGGCAACAAGCTTATAGCATTCTTATGTGTGTGTTTTTTTTAAAAAAACAAACAATTACAGTCCTCCCTCAATTCTCTGTCTTTAGACTTGCGTCCCACACTTATGCGAGAGGGACGAATGGAGGGGAAATGAATGGGGCATAACCCTGCGCTAATGGGGTTTGAATATAAGTGAAACTCCATTTTCGCAAGGGGGTCTGGAACAGATCCCCTGCGAAAAAGGAGGGGCAACTGTAAAAATAACTATTTCATTGACTTTGAAAAAAACAAGGAAATAGCTTGTTGTTTTCAAGCAGTTCTAACTATAGTAACAAATTTTGGTGATTTACATAGTTTAGATTGGTGATCTCCAAATGCGTATACACATTTTGGAGCTGTAACAGTGACAAATTATTCCTTAATAGTAACTTTGCAAACTCTGCTTACAATTACTTACAATCACAATTCACAAAGTGTAGTACTAAAAGACTCCAGTATATATCAATGGGTCATGGTTTACACAGGGAACAGATCTGCCAAGAGTGGAACGTACTCATCTGCAATCCTACAAGCACCAAGTCCACTTAGTAAACTACAGCGCACCCGCGCCATATGTGGATGTGTCATACATGGCTTTAACTTTACACAGAAGGCAAGCTCCGTTTAGAACAATGGCTCGAGCACCTGCCACGCATGGGAGAGTGCACCCATTGGGGCTTGAGCATACACGTTTTTCCCTTTAAGCAGGGGAATCTAGAATGGATCCCCCATGTATGGGAAGGGTCCACTGTATATAATATGAACTCTTATCTGTGTCTCTTCTAGGACTTAACAAGAGCTTGCCATGTAGCATAGCGGTCTCTGCTAAAAAACAAACCAACACATGCTACACCTTTCTTTAAATAATAAAATTAATGCACAAATAACATTTTGTGCATGGCTCACAAAATTAGTTTCATAGTTTTTTGGATTATGGTCAATGAAACCCCATATAAGAGGCAGCAAAAGAGAAGTGGTGAGGGGGAGGTTAAAAGATTAAAAAGAAAACATATACCAAAAGAAAACACTATGTAACCATCAAAAGACTACTGGAATAGGAAACTGGAAATAATGAGGAATATATCAAATATACACAGGTATGCAGCTGTACACAAAAATGGTGGGCATAGGGTTATTTAAGCTAAGGGGGTTTAATATATTGATGTCAAATATGACAAAGGCATTTTAATGCCCATCACAAATGATCATGTACTTTGTTAACCAAAAAAGAAAACTTGTCACAGTATCATTTCTGATGGATATTATTATGGATTCATCATACCTGACGTTTTAATTGTTTCACTGGCCTATAAAACCATTTTTCCAGTATTAATTTCTGATGTATGAACATAGGCTCACATATTCTGCTAGATCATAATTTTGAGTTAAGAAGCATATATAGTCGGCCCTCTGTATCCATTGATTCCTCATCCACATCTTGAAAATATTTTTAAAACATATACATTTCAAACAGCAAACTTTGATTTTGCTATTTTATATAAGGGATGCCATTTTACTACACCACTGTATTTAAACCACTTAAAGGCACACAACAGCTACAAGTTGAATAGCTGACAAGTAAAGGAACTTTTATGGTAGTGCAAAAATAGAGAGTACTGTGGGCCCTTAGTATCTGCTGGTATCATTCCTTAGCCACCAGCCATGCTAGGTAAGACTGGAAGGGGCTATGAGCCAAAACACTTGGAAACCACCAGCTGGCAGAAGAGCATGAAAGCATTACCCTAAATACCACATAGTTTAGAAGATACGTGCCTAGCTTCTCAAGGAGGTCATTGATTGTGGTGAGTAAGCTGTTAACAGAGTTCTTTGCTTTCCTTGCATTGTCTTCTGCTTCCTGAGCTGCTTGTGAAGCCTGTGGAATAACAGAAGGTAAAGAGATATCGTAACTCAATATATACGCATAATTCCATATCCAATTACTTGAAATGGAGCACATGAACTAGATACTGTGCTTTTGAGTAGTATGAAATATCCAGTTCCTGTGTTGGATTTGTTCAGATAGTCAAAATCAACTAAAGCATAATCATTAAGTGCAAGTGTGCATTCAGTATCAGACACCACTACATCATATACTTCAATTTCTACAGGAAGACCAGGGTGGAATGGAAGCATAGAGGGAAGGAATATTTTTGTGACAGTATTTACTGTTTATTTTATTTAAGAAACATATGTGCTGATAAATAGATATTTTCCCTTACAACCCCCCCCCAACTACTTTATGCAATTTAAAGTATATTGGATGAGACCTTCCTAAATGCAATCTTTTTTTTTTAATAAACGTAGACTAATTTACTCACCATTCCTGCCATCATCATATCTTGATCAGCATTTTCTTGTTTCCTCTTTAGCTCTTTTTCGGCATCTTCCAGTTGCTGCAACATGTCGCCCACTTCTTTGTCCAGGTTAGCAACAGTGGAAAATGTCTTGTCAGCTTCATTCTTTGTCTCAGCAGCGTTCTAAGATTGGCAAAAACCAAAGTGTTAAAGAACAGTGCAGAATGAGCCTAAGAGCATATTAAGTACCAGTACTTAACTGATCCAATCATAGGTAAAATATGATTGGTAGGCTCAGCCAGGATCAACCAACAGTCTAGCAACAGAGAGGTCGATAACTCAATAGAGATACTGGGGTGTTTGTATTGAATTATTTCATTTTTATTAAAACCTTTTTGATTATAGCTTTATTGGAAAATTCAGTCTGAACATATAGGGACATATGAAGCTGCCCTTTATGAAAATTCAATCTGAACATACAAGAACACAGGAAGCTGGCAGTATTCTGACAGACATTAACTGTTCAAGGTCTCATGCAGTTGTCTTTTCTGGCATTGCAACCTTTACCTGGAGATGCTAGTACAGTGGTGAACAGCTGGAATCCTTCCAGGGTTAACTTAACTCCCTTCATCCCTCACCAATAGCTATACTGCCTAAAGCTAATGGAAGTTGCTGTCCCAAAACATCTAGAGGACAAGTTGTCCACTCCTCTGCTAGGAAGGCATTATTAATGCCACTGAACTATGAAAGAATATACTGCTACACTATTTCACCTGTCAGTGTTATAGGAAAGTTCTTTAACCTGGGTAACAAGAAATTAAATACAAAAAACGGAGCAAGAACATTAAATGTGCTCCTTTGCCAATTGTTCAATTGTAGAAACAGAGCCTACATAGAATCCCAGCACTTGCCACCCCAAAATCTGCATTCTGTTTCTACTTCTGGAACAAGACAACTTCTTGTCTATTATGTTTGCTGTTGTTGTGTGCCTCCAAGTTATTTTTGACTTATGGAGACCCTAAAGTGAACCTATCATAGGGCTTTCTTGGCATGTTTCTTCAGAGGGGTTTGCCATTGCCATCCTTTGAGGCTGAGAGTGTGTGATTTGCCCAAGTTCACCCAGTGCATTTTTGTGCTCAAGTGGGGAACCAAACTCTAATCTCCAGAGCTGTAGTCCATGCTCAAACCACTACGCCATGCTGGTCCTCCTATTACATGTTGCTGTCCTATATATACAAAGGAAACATGTGCTGCAGATTTTTATGGACTCTACCACTTTAGGCCACAGACAGGAGGAATCAGTTTGAGAAAAGTTGTGTTGTGAGCTTCTTTTATGTACAAATCTGCATTTAGTCCCTGGAACCAGCACAACAACAGAGTGACTATACCAAAGGTCTACTCTACACAATGCAGACAGTTATAAGCATCACATTTGGTCACTGCACCAGCCATGTAAATGATTGTTTCTCCTATGGATGACTCAGAGCACGGGTATAAGTCCATGGCTCTTCCCAAGACTTACTTTCTGTACAGAACTGGCAATTTTCTCAGCATCATCAGCTTTGTTCTTTGCTTCCCTGGCATCAGCAGCAGCACTGCCTAATGCTGCTTCTGCTTGGCGGGTTTTGTTATTGGCCTCCAAAATGGTACGGGTAATGGCAGGAATTTTCTTTAGCGCATCCTCAGCAGCAGTCTTATTATCATTCACACGCTTATCAAAATCTGGGAGGGAGAGAAAAACATAGTGAGAACAGTTCCTTTGCATCAAACAAACAAACAAACAAACAATTGATTAAGTCCAGCCTTCTGTTGCTGATTAATGCTCCTGAAATGCACACAAATGAGTCAGAAAGTAAAAAACACTCTGTCATTTGATCCCCTGTTTCTGAACCAGAACTTAGAGAGGTTACTTTTTGGACTTTTCCTAAAATATAATATTCTAAGCTATGTTCTTAACATGGAAGTTCAATTCATTCAGAGGTCCCACAGCCAACAGCCACTGACAGACCTACCCTCCTCCACAAATTCAGACATTATTTCATAGGAAAATTCAGACAAATTCTTAAGAAATCCATTTCAACCTAAGAAGATGAGAAGAACTGGATTTGCCAGCCATTTTATTTTACAATTAACTCTATAAGCATGGATATCTATAGGTTTAAGTCTCACTAAGATAGGTTTAAGTCTCACTAAGAGTGGTTTGCATCCAGGTTTAGACTGAAGACTGGGATCAAATACTCAGTCAAGGCACAGTGGATCTCCTGGGTTTCAAACATATCTTTCTCAAGTGAACCTGGGAATTCCTGGGGAATTAAACCTGCAACATTTTACATATGCTCTGCCTCACAGGCATGCTCCACTTGGAAATGTTCAGATCTTAAAATACATGATTAATCTTTCTTACAAAAAATATTTTAAAACTTCATCCATATAGCAGTGGGCTCCAGCTTTCTTTCTGGCTTTTTATCTGGAAGATACTATAGACCTGTACTCTATAGTAGTATAGTTCAGATATGAAATTGTTACTACCATCAGGCCAGGGCCAGAGCCCTTTCAAAAGAGATTGTTACAGCATCTGTGATTAGACTGATTTTAGTTGCAGTGGTCTTAGGCAGTGCTAGTGATAAGCAGCTGGGGTGCCTATTTATTTTCTAGCTATATCAACTGTCCAGCAAATTCTGGATCTCAGGATGATACATATATGTACAAAACATCTACATAAATTAATATGATTATATGGTCAAAAGAGCCTATTTTTAAAAGCCATTTGAAGCAATCAACTTCTTATGTAAACATGAACTTCCTAGCAAGGTCCTACAAAGAACAATCAGTGGCAATACTGGCCAAAGAGATTCTGGGAGCAATAGTCTAGGGCTGCATCCACACTGTAGAAATAATCCGGTACAACACTACTTTAATTGCCTTGGCTCAATGCTATGGGATTCTGGAAACTGGTTTTGTGAGATATTTAGCCTTCTCTGTCAGATAGCTTTGGTGTCACAACAAACTACAATTCCTAAAATTATACAGTATTGAGCCATGGAAGTAAAATATTGTTTCTGCTGTGTTGATGCAGCCCTAGAAAGCAAACTTTTCCACGCTCCAACCCAAGACAGTATATTCTTGAATGACTTACAACACTTCAGATGGCAATAACTGGAACAAAAATTTCATGGAACCTTATCCCACCTCCAAGAAAGGCCTGAATCACTTGGAGAAACCACACTACAATTCTACCAAGTGACTCATCAGGAAGTCAGGCTGCCTACCGTTCAAATTGCTGAGAATGTCATTGGCCTCCTGGAGTGTGTCCTTCCCCTTCTTAGCAGCTTCTTCAGCTAGAGCCTTGGCAGCATCTGCTCGAGCCAACAGCTGATCAGCAGTCTAAACAAACACACAACATATCATTTTTGCTCTTATCATTTTGCTACACAAAAATGCAAAGGTAAACTTAATTTTAAATGTCTGTTCTCTGTATACAGGTTGCAAGATCTCAAAGGTATAGAGTAGCACAGGTAGCAAAAGCAGAAACTGTTAGCAGAATAAATTTAATACAAAGGCGTTTCCATCAAGATTCTCTATTCCAGCTTCAGAAGATAGCCCAAACATTTACAGTGGTGCCTCGGGATACGAAATTAATTCGTTCCGCCATTCCTTTCGTAACCCGAAAATTTCGTAACCCGAAATACTCCGTTAGCACTGGAAAGCCTATAGCAGCATTTGAATTTCGCGCCGAAATGAATTTCGTAACCCGAAACAGTTTTTGCCAATCCGACTTTTTCGTATCCCGGAAATTTCGTAACGCGATCATTTCGTATCCCGAGGCACCACTGTACTTTGCTTCTGAACAGAGCTTTGAACAATTACTTGTTGGACTGTAACTCCCAGACCCACTAATCTCAAGGCCAATGACCATGCTGGCTAGTGTATTCTGATAATTGTAGTGCAAACAGAAACTTTTCCAGGATCTGCTTTTGAAATATTCTCAAGTGTAGCCTTTGAGAAGTTTGAAGTGGGAGGGAATTCCATCAATGGCAGCAGTCCTTGGAAATGATCCCCTTCAAGCCTTATTTCATTGACTTGGATTGGTGAATTAGCATGGTTCATGAGATAAAAGGACCTCTATAGACAGATTGAGTCTTAGCCAGTCATGATTATGTAAACAAATAGCCGATAAAGAAATTACATGTTATAGAACAGGAAACAGATTTCAACAGTTATAAAAATGAAATCAAAGCCTATTATAAACATGGAATATATTGTATGGGTGAACAAATTAGTTACAAATGGGCTAAGGCTCCTCATCCCTTAGTTTAGGTTCTTTTTGAGTACTGACTTTGTTCCTCAGGCAGATATATATGGGAGTTTGCACCACTATGTTCAACTTTGGCTTATTATCAGTGTTGGCAAGAAAGTGGAGTTTGGGAAAGCTACTGGACTGTGAAGGGTTCTTCAGGTGGGTGGGTGGTAGTGGGAACTGGAAAGTTACTGCTTTACAAAGACACAAAATGATCTCAAAAGTAAAAGGGTCTACTACAGCATGCTCATTCTACCCTAAATATTCAATACTATGCTCATCTTATCCTCCAATTTTGCAGTGTTTCTCCCTTACTTTCTGTTATTACCCCACCTTCCCCTTTTCATCTCCATCTCCTAGCAACCCTCCTTGGGTTCCAAAATTGTTTTGCTATCACAGCCACATAGTTACCTCTGAGTACCACATGATACAGTCATTCTATGGACACAAACTCATGGCCCTCAAGAACACTGTCAAATGTTCTAACTGTCAAATGGTTCCAGTTGTGGGAGAAAGGCAGGATACAATGCAAATAAATACATTAACAAATATAGAAATTAGAGGGATCTAGCTGCATGACCATGCCATTTCTCTGGAGTATGTTTAACACAAGCTCTCAGTAAGAATAGTTAAATGAACAGACTCTGTTGTAACATGTATTCATAGCATCCCTCATGGACAAGAACTTCTTTACAGAAATGTAACTGACCTGCTGTTCAGTTTTGCCTTTTTCCAAAAGGTTTTGTACTTCCAGTTCCTTCCCTTTCATGTCTTCTCTCAGATCTTCATAATCTTTCAATTTTCTGTTGATGAGCTGGTCCAGATCTCTGGCTTCTTTCTTGATCTTATTTGCCTCATTCTGCTCAGACAGAAAAAGTGAGAAAAGAAGCGAATGCTAACTGGACATTGTATATTTCTGAGCAACCGCAAATTATAAAACCTATATTTGAGGAGGTGAATCAAACCCACTCTTTAAAGCTTTGTCAGTCATAATGCCTAAACACAATCTACAAGAAAATGAGTTCTACCTACCTCTAGTTCCTCAGTGTCTATAGGAGGCAGACTGGTAAGATTAGCATAGATCTGCAGAGCTTTGTTCCCAGCCTCCTCTGCTTCTGCATGGACCTTGTTTGCCTGCTTTTCCAGATCTCGGGAAATGTTCTTTGCTTGGTTATACCTAGAGAACAAGAAAACCCTCTCAATTCTACCAATTATTCTGGCAGGAATGCACAATGGATGGCTTTCCAAGACCATTTGTGTGGCTCATAACACTCCCTAACACTGCCAATCCTCAACCCCAGGCCTGTAAATAGAAGGATTTCTATAGAAGTGATCCTGATCCACCATAACAACCCTAGTGATCTTGCACAGAAATTGCTCATGGTAAGATGAATGCCCTCCCCTTCCAAGTACAGTCCTCCCTCTGTTCTCATGGTGTTGGAACCCGTGTCCCTCGCTTATGCTTGAAGGACAAACAAAGGGGAAAATAATGGGGTGTGTGCCCGAGGCATATGTGTGCGCGTTCCCATGGCCACACACCTATATTCAGGCCAATGGGGCTTGAATATATGCAAAACTCTGTTTTCGTGAGGGGGTCCAGAATGAATCCCTTGTGAAAAAGGAGGGGCGACTGTATATCTGAGTCAAAACACGTTCGGAACCAAGCTGGACCTGCTTCAGTAAAAATTACTGTTGCAAATCCATTGGGTGCCTGCACACTTCTGTACCTTGACTCAGGTCTCCTCAGGGGTATACTTTCAGAGGTACATGTGGTGTGGGAGCAGGTGCGTGTCACATATTTTGGGAATGTAGGCTAAGAATACTATTCCATGGATGGGTCTCAACCAAAAGGAATCATCTATGCTTAGCTCTTATATTGCTGGTCCTCAGATATGGATCAAAATAAGAATCCATCAGCCTTGTTTTAAATGAGAGCATAGATAATCAAGATTAATTTGAAGATTTCAGCAGAACCTCTTATACCTCACTGAAGACTGAGTTGATGTGTGGCACTCCTATTTACTCAAGGCAGCTGGTAATAAAAATCTCAGATTAAAAAAAAAAATCCTTCCTTTTCCTTCCCTCTTCTCATTTTTTTCCTGCTCTTTGCATCCCTGTCCTCTTTTTCCTTTCTTTTTCCTTTTTCCAAACTTTTCCTGTTTGTTAATTCTCCTCCTTCTCAAATAGGCTAGGCATCCTCAGTACCTCAGGTTAAGGTACTGAAAAAGTTACTTAAGGAGAGGCTATATTTCTTTGAGAAAGAGAATGTTGAAAGAGAATGTTAATGTGTTGAACACAAATTCACTGGCGGTACTTTTACAAACCCCTCTTTCCAAAAAAAACAAAAACAAAACCCAAACCCTTAAAAAACTAAGACTGGTTGTGGGAGAATGTTGGGTCCTGAGAGATGGTTCCCTCTCCTTCAGTTTTTAATTTTTTTAAAAAAAACCTGCCAGCAGAAGCAAATAAATAAACCAGAAAAGTAAACTATACTTTTATTTTGCTACTAGCTCTTTAAAATTACGATTTAAATTGTTTTTCAAATGTGTGCTGAACTTACTGAACTGGGACCTTCAAAATACAAAAGAAACATGTTCCATTTTAGCTTACTTATTATTATATGCAAACCCCTTCAGGCAACAGAGTCTAGAGGGTAAGACATTTTAAATGAAAAGCAAAATCGCCGCACATTTTTTGGAGTCAGAGCATCCTTATTTCTGTTTTTATTTCAGACTTACTTTCTGTTAAGGTCATTGATGTCGTTCATTGTCTGATTCTCTCCTGTCAATGTGTCCAAGAGCAACTGGTACGCTTGTGATGACGTATCATTTGCTTCTTTAGCTATACGTACAATGTCATCTGCTTCTTGTTTATGTCTGGAGCAATAATTAGAGAAGTAAAACGAAATGGTTAGAAAACTGTTTCTCCTTTTCCTCTTCAAATGATATTGCTGGCACAATTTTTAAAGGAAACAATATGCACAGTGTTCATGAGCCTTTTTGGCACGTTTGCTGCAAAACAGGTCTTAAGTAATGATACAGTGATAGTCCACTGTGTATTAATGGACAAAGGCCATCCTCTAAGACAGCATGGGCAACTATGGAGGGCTAAGGGGTTGCATTAGCCTCTCAGTGAAGGGCGGCACACACACACACACACACACACCCTGCAAAAAACAAAAGAAAACCATTTAAAAAGTATCTCAATGTCCCACAACATCCTAAGGGACAGGAAGTGACTGAAAAACAACTGCTGGTTTTCCCCTCAATTTTATTTTAACATCCTTCCCTGGATCTAAAGTGGTGGTGTGGAGGATATGGTGAACATTCTCCCTAAGCCCCCAAAGGGCATATAAGGGCAATTAAAAAAAAAAAGATTGACAAGAGATGTTTCTGATTGCAAAGGGGCACCAAAACCTGCCCTGAAACTCACATGGGCAGTACTATGCCACCCCCGTTCTATGACTTGGACTGGGTTACTGACACAACTATTTTGCTAAGGAGCCAGATGGCGCAGGGGAAGCAGGCAGCAAAGTTTTGACTCCCTGCAATAGCACAGGCCCATTTCCTCCTTTTCCTCAGCAGGAGTGACAAAAACATGTGGTGCCAATGACATCAGTTGTCCATTTTTAACTCAACTCTGCAGTCATTTATTTATAGCACGCAAGGCAGCTAAAAATAAAACAGAAATATAAAATTGTAACTAAAACTATAAAAATCCACAAACACATACTCAGTAACACACATCAGTTCTTTAAAAGAAAAAATAAATAATACAAACGAGATCAAAATCTACAGGATCTGCAACAATCATCCTAAAAATTAATGTGCAAAAGGATCTTGTAGCACTTTTGAGAATAATTGAAAGAAAGAAGCTAGTAGCATGAGCTTTTGTAGACTACAGTCTACTTCCTCAGATGCATGAAGAAGTAGACTGAAGTCTACGAAAGCTCATGCTGTCAGCTTCTTTCTTTCAGTTAGTCTCAAAGGTGCTTCAAAATCCCTTTGCATACTGATTCCCCAGACTAACACAGCTAAGTCTTTGAATTCAACCAACCTAAAAATTAAAAGCCAGTCTGAAAAAAACCGTCTATTATCCCCTCTGTTGTAAACCGCTCGGATTCCCAGTGATTGGGCGGTATATAAAAAAAACCTTCTTCTTCTTCTTCTTCTTCTTATTATTATTATTATTTTGCTTTCTAGCAGAAAGCCAGCAAAGAGGCAATCTGTTTAGCCTCTTTTGGCTGGGAGTTCCAGAACACAACTCCAGTCATCAAAAAGATCTCTTGTAATAGTGTAATCAGTACATGGCCTAGCCTGGAGACCTTAAAACCAGCAAAAGCAAATGAATGAACCCAATTTTTCAAAAACACTGGTCCCAAGTAATATAGGGCTCTAAGAGTCACATCCAGCACTCCGAATTGTACGGAGAAGAAGAGTGGTCATGTGAGAAGCTGTTGTAACAAAAGAATAATGGAAAGGTAGCACTGAACCAACACACAGAATCCTCCTGTCCAGTTCTGGTGTAAGATCATCTGTCAAGTTGACCAAAAGATCCTTGGTCTCAAAACCTGGTCTAAAACCAAAGTGAAAAGAATCTCTGAAGGGCAAGTAACTCTAAAGCACCTGTACTCCACAGGCACATGGAATTCCATCATCTGGAAAATACGAATGCAATGATTCCTCTCCAAGTCCTGCAGGAAGCCATATCTTTCCCACAAGCCAACAATACTGCCCCAAAAGGAAGTGACTAATGCAAACAAGTCAGTTTGTTGTGTATGCACAAAATACAGCCAGCCCTCCTTATTCACAATTTTTTTTTTTATCCACGGATGCAAGCACCCAAGGCTTGAAAATATTTTGTAAAAAGTATAAATTACAAATAGCAAACCTTGATTTTCTATTTTATATAAGGGACTCCATTTTGCTATGCCGCTGTATTTAATGGGATATCCACGGATTTTGTTATTCACAGGGGGTCCTGGAACCAAACACCAGCAAGGGCCCACTGCAGACTGCAGCTCAGAGCTAGCTTGAAGCCCTAGGGTTTGTCAAATTAACAATTACCATATATACTCAACTATAAATCGGGTAGGCCTGCCAAAAGAGATCCGTCTTGAGTGCCTTCTTAAAGGCATTTAAAATGGTGATAAGACGGATCTTTTCCGGTAAGCTATTCCACAGTCTGTGGGCCACGGCAGTAAATGCTGTGTGGGAAGTTGTTATTAATCTGGTCTTTGGATAGTCTAATTAATTCTTCCCGGATGTTCTGACAGTGCGGGGCAGATTGTGTAGGGAGAGGCGTTCCTTCAAGTAATTCGGGCCCAAGCCATATAGTGCTTTAAAGGTAATAACCAACATTTTATACTGCGCCCAGAAGCTAATCAGCAGTCAATGAAGAGATTTTAATACTGGTGTTATATGGTCTGACCTAGGTGTTCCAGTGACCAATCTGGCTGCCGCATTTTGCACCAATTGAAGCTTCCGAACTTTGTACAGAGGTAGGCCCATGTAAAGTGCATTACAGAAATCCAGATGAGAGATTACTAGTGCATGTACCATTGCTTCAAGGTCCTTTTGGTCCAGGCAGGGACGCAGTTGGCGTATCAGCCGAAGTTGATACCAGGCACTTTTCTGGCCATCAAATCTACTTGAGATAATAACTGTAGAGATGGATCCAGAAGTACCCCCAAATTGCAAACTTCGTCCTTTAGGGGAAGTGTGATTCCATCCAGGACTGGTTGACAAATCTCCACCCCGCGAGTACCTCTGTTTCCCTGGATTCAGCTTGAGATTGTTTTCCCTCATCCAGCACATTACCGACTCAAGACAGGAATCCAGAGGAGAGATGCCATCCTTAGTCACTGCATCAGTCAGAGGCATAGAGTAATAAATTTGGGTGTCATCAGTGTACTGATAATACTGCGCCCCATGTCTCTGGATGATCTCTCCCAGCAGTTTCATGTAAATGTTAAACAGCATGGGGGAACAGGATGGTGCCCTGAGGGATGCCAGATGTCAACTCTCTTTTAGAAGAGCAGCTGTCCCCCAGATTCACCATATGGAATCTGCCCAAGAGGTAGGATTGGAGCCACTGGAGCGCAGTGCCCCCAATGCCTAGCTCCCTCAGGCGTTCCAGAAGGATACCATGGTCTATGGTATCAAAAGCCGCTGAGATGACCAAGAGCACCAACAAGGTCACACTTCCCCTGTTGATGCCCAGACGGAGATCTTCGACTAAGATGACCATGGCCATCTCAACTCCATATACTGCCCTGAAGCCGGTCTGAAATGGGTCCAGATAATCAGCTTCATCCAAGACAGCTTGGAGTTGGATGATGACTGCCCTTGATCACTTTGCCCAAAAATGGTAAGAGGGAGACCAATCTGTAATTGTTACTCACCAGGGGATCTAAGGAGGGTTTTTTTAAAAAGCAGTTTAACTATCACTTGTTTTAATTTTGATGGAAATGTTCCCTCCTTAAGGGATGCATTAATTATAAGATGTAATAGAATTTTTGTTGCATCCCCTCCCTAAATGGTCAACCACGATGGGTAAGTATTGAGAGAATACGTCATCCTCCTTACACTTCTAAGGAGCTTGTCCACTTCATCAGTATTTACAAACTCAAAATGATCCACTTTAACACAGTCCGCGGAGTCACTGGACACCTTTCTTACTGTTTCTGTTATAATATCTGCATCCAGATCAGCCTTTATCTGAGAGATTTTATCTGAAAAAAGTCATTAAAAACATCACAGCAGGCTATAATTGTTCTAATAACAGGTTCAGGATGGGAGGCAGTTGGGTTAGCTCTTTAACCACCCTGAACAGCTCTGCTGGATGAGACTCTGCTGATGCAATGCATGCAGCACAGAAAGAATTCTTTGCTGCATCGATTGCCACTCTATAAGAATCTAATAGGTTCTTATGGCATGTCTTGTCAGATAAATGTTGATGTTTCTGCCAACGGCGCTCTTGTCGTTGCGCAGCCCACTTCATTTGACGGGGATTTTCCATATACCATGGTTTTTTATTTGGAGCGGGCTGGAAAGGACGCTCGGGAGCAATAGTGTCAGTAGCCCTGGTAAGGTTGTTGTTCCAAGTATCAACCAAGGCTTCGAAAGAATCGCCGTCGTTCCCAATCATAAATCCCTCTAGGGCTTCTTGGAACGTTTATTAGGGTTCCATCAGCTTTCAAGGGCACACCATTTTAATAGGTCCTCCACCCCCTAGAGGAATATAGGAAGTAGCCTTCAGTCCCACCTTGACCCAGAAAGTGATCCATCCATGACAGGGCAGAAGTCTGTATTACATCTGCCCACGGATGTTCCTGATCCGTACTAAAGACCACATTGAGTGTGTTACCAGCACTATGTGTTGGACCCAAGACTAATTGGGACAGGCCCATGGCTGTCATGGAATCCATGAACAACCGAGACGCACCTGATAAATCTGATAAGCTGGCCTCGAAGGGGATGCTGAGGTCCCCAAGTACCAGAAACCTGGGGGACTCCAACACCAGCTCCAAGACCAGCTGTGTCAGCTCAGCCTGTTAGGCAACGGGGTGGACGGTATACCAACAGAAGTCCCAGACTGTCCCTAGCTTTCAAGGTCAGGTAAATACACTCGATGTGATCTGTTTTCCAGACAGGTCTCCTAGTCAAGGAGATTAAGAATAGGCTGTTGGTCATCCATGTATGCCTGGATCACTGGGGCTAGAATAAAGTCAGATTACAGACTAGAGTTGTGCTCTTCTTACCCTCAGGGTGATTTTTTTTTCATATAACATTTTGTATTTAGGTCTGGATATATCCAGAGTACAAAATGTATACAAAAGGGCTGACTTATGAACCTCTGACGTGTGCTTAAATTGTGGGTTCCCCCCCCCCCTTTAAAATAAATTCAAGTGGGAACAGGATTCTTCTTCATTTGGTTTTCACATTGTGTTTTAATGGGAAAGGTTTCTATATATATAAACATCTGCCCCCTCCTTCATAACTTAAACAAGTTAGTATGCATTGTGTATTCTGTACTGAAGTAAAGCTAAGCTTTCCAAGCAGCAACCCGTATAATAGTCAAATAATTTGGAAGGAATACAGTTTGGTATGAACAGGGATTTGCTCTGTTCCATTACTGAGATCCTGTTTCTATCACTAATAATCTTAACATTGTTAGGGCAATGGGGGAGGGGATTATGGCAGTTGGAAAGAAGCACAAATAGAGGTGGCAAACAGGTGATGGTAGTGAAGAGGATCTCAAACAGATGGTAGTGGAGATTGTACAGTGGGCCCTTGGTATCTGCTGCCCTTTGGTTCCAGCCCCTCCGTGGATATCAAAACACGTGGATACTCAAGTCCCATTAAATACAGTCGGCCCTCTCTGTTCCAGATCCCGCTGCGTAAGGTGAATTTCGCCTATGCTCAAGCCCCATTGGAAACAATGGGGCTCGTGCACGGCGGCGCGGCGGCGCGCAAGGTGCCATGGGCGCGCGCCCCCATTCAATTGAATGGGACGTGCCGCCCCTTCCGCCCCGTGTGCTCCCCATGGCTTGTATATGTATGTAATTCTTTATTTGTCTTGTAATAATTAATAAAGGCATATTTTTAAAAAAAAGACCGCGTATGACGCAGGCATGCTGTACAATGGCATAATAAAATGGTGTTCCTTATACAAAACAATGTATATATTTAAATATATATATATTTTCAAACAGTGGATGCTTGAATGCATGGATACAAAAATCTGGATATGGAGGGCTAACTGTATAAAGTGGGCAAAGCTACAGTGTGTGGCTCAGGATATGTTCGAAAGGATAGAAGTGAGGTAGAAGGATATCCATCTTTTGTTTCTTGACAATGCTTTGAATGCACGTGGACACTTTAGAGGTCAAGCCAAGTGTCTCTTACATAATCTACTGAATCTCACCGTGCAGCCAGTTGACGGGCTTCCTCTGCTAGGAGAGTCATGTTGTTGGGGTCTCCAGTTGATGTTGGTGGAGTAATAGACTAAAGAAGGAACCAAACACACTTTCAGGAACCATCTCTTACATCTTTAAATATACAAGAAACATTGTCTATTTGACTACTGAACTGTATCAACTGTAACCATAAGAAAAACAGGGTTGCAGATGAAATACACAATCTTGTGTTATTCTCCCTGTTCTCCCTGAAATATACTGGTATGAAGTATGAAATGTAATGTTCACCTCCGCAAGCAGAATCCAGTAAGAGTAAGGAAATGCAATACATGGAGACACGTGACAAGGGATAGGAGGTGGAACTTGGCACAGAGTGAGGTGTGAGTTTTTCTGATGGCCAACAGCTTGTAACATTTTAAATCTGTTGACAGTGGACTTTAACAGCAGGTAAATGTAAAAACACTCAAACTTAATAATTTCACCTCCACCAAGTACTTCTAGTAGCAATCAACAGCTTGAGAATTCTAGATTAGGTCTAGCTTGAGATGCATCAACTGAGAAGTACCAGACCAAACACCAATTTGTAACTGCAGTGAGAGCAGTGTGTGAAGCAAATGTGGCAATAGGCCTTGACAGCAGCCACATTGGGCAGACACAATTTGATCCTGGCTTTTCGAATGAACACTACTCATAAAGCAGCACTACAGGAAATCTAGTTTCTTGCCAGAAACAGCAATTTATTTATTTGCCACTTCATGCTGAACTTTTCAGTCAGTAGAAATTTGGGGGGAGGGGGGGGGGACAACAGGTAAAAGCTAGGGAAGAATATACACACCACAAACACACACACATACACAGTATAACTCAGAAATGAATGCCACTGATTTCAGTAAGGTGTGAACCTCCAAGTTAAACTAGTACTTTTGCCTTAATAATTTAGTAGTAAATTGTCTAGCATATAGTAGTTTGCAATGTAGCTTTAGCTTTAACTATGTAGTACTTTATAAATTAGTACAGTACTACATATTTTTAGGCTAACGTAAGCAATTTTATTAAATATTGCTTACAGCCTTTCAGACATAATGGCTAGAAACTCACTTTAAAAAAATGAAAGCTAATCCTAATTTAAAAAGACAGCACACTTGCAGCACACACAGAGGTCTAACTAATTCAGCAGTTTGATGTGCAATTTCAAACAGAACATTAAAAAAGCACTCACCACATTGGCAACAGCCATTCTTGCTCTCTGCAGCATATCTGAAGCTGTATCAATGAGTTCTCGCGTGTTGTCAACCCGAGTTTGGGCCTGTCCTGCAAGGTTTTCTGTTTCCTCTACTGTGTTCTGGATGTTCCTCAACCTACCAAGTTGACTGGACAGGGTTCTGTTGATCTCATGCAGACGGTCCATCAAGCCCTGATCTACATCTAGAAAAGGGAAAATAACCAGGAGAATCTGAATTAATCACACAAAAACGATGAGCAAGCAAAACTATGAAGTACTCACTCATGCTCTTATGGCAGGGGGCTGTACAAGGTGGTGAAGTAGTTTCCAATTCTACAGTTTTATATAATAATAAAAGCATATACTACTACTTCCACCACAAATGTTGCTCTCCAGCACTGAAGCACAGTGTTACTTTCAATGCTACTTTAAAAAATTTCACCTTTGCTTAAGTGTATTAAGAGCTTCTAGATACCAGAAGACAGTTCCAGGGCTGAGAGTGCATAGATAGCAGAAGGCACTCACTCAGGAAGAGATTGATTCCATGGCACTGACCTACCTTTGATGCCTTGAGCATCCCGAAGCAAGTCCATTACATCCTTCTCTGCTTCTTTCAGCCTGTCTTCAAAAGCCTGGTCAGTTATAATTTCATCACCTGTTCCAATGTTGGCTATAAGATTTTCCAGCTCCTGTAATCTCTCCCTTTGTTCTGTCACCTAAACAAAAGGAACAAAAGATAAGGCTAAGGAAATGTGTTTTACTTAAGTAGTGTAGAGGTGGGATGAGCCAGGCCAACAATGGGAGACGAGATGGAAAGGTGGATCATTTTGTAAGCCCCACTAAAAGGCTACCTGCTTTTTTTCTCTTTCCTCCCCATCCCCTTTTCTTTCTGTGTCATGCATTTTTAGATTATACATATACTAGAATGCACTGTCTTTCTTTTTTTTTTCTCTTTCTCTTTTTTTAACCAGTTGGTAGGCTGTATCAACAGGTTATTGTTGTTTGGCTGCAAATAATGAATGAATGTCAAACATTTGGGACTCCAGCAGGAGTCACTCAGTTCTCATGTACAAATCTTTCTCTGCAAGAAGGTATGGGCATGAAAAGTAGGATTCCACATAGTTGTAACACCTGTGACAGGTCTCTTACCAAGTCAGAAATCCCAAGATGTCCTACTTACAAGTTTCAGTACTTATCTTTGCAATGAAAATACCAGAAGCTTTTTGACAATTTCAACCAAACATGCAGAAATTGTAATGCATGGACTATACCAATACTATCTATCTATCTATCTATCTATCTATCTATCTATCTATCTATCTATCTATCTATCTACCTATAAATAATAAATGTAATAATGTGGTATGGCTACTAGTGCTTTCTACTTCACTTATCCCATTCCTTCTTTCCAATCTACTGTCCACAATAACAAAATTCCAAATTCCTCCCTATCACAACTAATTTGAGCAACTGTGCAATATCTATTGCTTTTAGAATCATATACAGTAGTAGTATAGGATCCCCCTGTTCAAATCTACAATCAATGGGCAATGCCTTCTCCTTTCAGCTTCACTCTCACATGTGTGAAAAATGATGGTGGTCTGTCTCAAGTGTGCTGCAAAAGTGACTGACAAATATTATAAAGATGCTAGGTTTTATAAACACTGCTGACATTTAATAATATGGGTTCTAGAAAATATGCCGGGCAATATGCAAAAAAGGCCCAAAGCAGAATTAACAAACTTGATGTACTGCAAGTCACAGACTCTAAATTTGCAATCATAATTGGTGACATATGATTGTGCCCCTCTTCAGTTAGCCCAATTTTCCTCTTTCTGAAATGACCTCCCCTTTTCATTTCCCAAAAAGTCAGCCACTGTTCATATTACATATGCACCAGGACAAGCTACCATTAATACAAACTAATTTTTTTGCAACTCTGATTTGCTAATTTAATTCAAACTTTGCTTTCAATCTTTGGGTAAATAAAGGACCATGGTTTGAATTAGTGTACATAGATTGCAAAATTCTTAATGCCAATATGCAAAATGTGTTTGGATGGGAGTTAGCATTTTAACTGCGCTTGATAAAAAAAAAACATAGAAGAAACAAGACAAAGCATTTCAACAAAGATCAAGTGGCTACAGATAAATAAAATAATGATGAATGTTCAACATGCAAATTAAGATACTGAAGTGAATAAAAAGATTTTGAGGGCAAGTGAAATACATATATCTGGAAACAGGGTAGATGAAATTGGTGCATTTGGTGTTTTTTTTTAAAAGCATGCAAATCCATATCACTTGGCCTGTTTTATGCCTCAGTGCTACATGAGCATGCACAGTACCTTGACTGAGTTCTTTGTTTACAAAATCATATAAGGCCTAAACACATAAATTCTTTCATGGGTCTGACCTTATCTTTCACCAGTCTATAACATGCAGGGCACTCTTGACAGCCAGGCCAGGATCTGTTATAGAAATAGTTCTCTTCACACTGGTCACAGCGGTTTCCCACAAATCCTTCTTTGCACTCACAATGGCCATCTTCTTTACACTGAAGAGAGCGAGAACCTTCAGGGTCACAGTCACAAGCTGAGGAAACACAAAGTTTAAAAGTGATTATAGGGAAGAGAAAAATAAGAGGGAAATGGGCTTGGATGACTCTTTTCCAGAACATACATGAACAGAGAATGTTATGGTACCCTGAAAATCAATGGGCTAACATCTTTAAAGTCCCACAGGATTAACAAAACTAGTTTTTTGGGGTTCTTTTAAAAAAACGCAGAACTCTGTTTATCATAGAACCTGTATCATATGTTACTGAAAACCATCCCTTCTTGCTATCACTTACTTACTGCAAGTTGTATGGATGTGGACGTTTGAAGACCATCTGGGGGCACAATCCAAATGAAACAGTTAAGATTCACTTAAGCCAATGGGACTTTTTATGAGTACCTCCGTATAGCTGAATCTTTTTTATAAATATCATAATCTGCCTAGCGTCTTTCCAAAGAGGTCCTTGCTGCACAGACTGGAAAGCTCCAGACACTGATGCCATTACTATCACAGACAATTTGCATGGTGTTGGTGACACTAAAGGATGTCTGGGATGGAAGCAAGATGTTCTTTTTTAAGTAAAACACACAGTTCTATATCACTAGCCTGTTTTGCACCTCATACGCACACATAGCACACAGATTTATTTGTTTGCAAAAGCCTGCAAGGGCTAAAAATATAAACCCGCTTATAGGTCCAAACTGACATGCCTCCACCTATCCTTGAGAGTTCAGCTCCAAAAGACAAAACAGACTTGCAACTGGGTCCTCCTCCAGATCAGCCTGACAGCCATCTGAGTTCCCCAGACAAAGAGAAGGTAGGAGAGACAGCTCTGAGTCCTTTGGAAAAGGTACGGGTAAGAGAAATGCTTCAGCGTTGGCACAAACCAGTCCCTTCCCCACAGGCAAAGTGAGAGCCTGTGAACAGTAGGGAAACACACTCTTGAAATACAGTCTGCAAAATTGGTGGGCTTTATAAGTTTGTAGCCTTCCTCATTTGCGCTGCTGGAAACTAATGGTTTTTCTCTCAGCCGACTGTGAGATAGCACCCTGTCATTTAAACCCTGGGCTGTTTCTTGATTTTTATTATCTTGCTATGCCTCTGCTTTGATTTACAGCTCCTGACCCTGGATTGTTTATCACTTTTTGGCATTCTGCATTCTATTGTGGCATGAGAACAGGGGACACATACACACAAACACTTCCTTTTCAACTTTCACCCTAGATATTCATAAGGGCAAAATTGTCTGAATGGTTGTCAGGGATGGATGTTCACTAAGCCATATGCCATAACCATGGGGTGAATGACTGATCATAGAATTTGTTTGGCTTATGCAGTTTATATGCAGCTAAGATTTTGGGGAGACTATATTCTATGAATATCCTACAATTGTGTCTTTTATTATGAAGACATAACTTTGCAAACATACTAACAAGTAGTTCTATTGATTTCATTGAGTCTTATCCATGAAGGCTGTGTAAAAATATGATTTTCAAATTCACAGATGCTTAGAACACTGGTAATATGTTACTGCCATTTAGAAATATGATTTTTGTGTATTACTGAATAATTAGATGCAGCTCATTATTTACATAAATCCCTCTGATTGGGACTAGTATTTCAATTTAGGCCTATGACTTCTGACTGTGGACAAAGGTGTTAAAATTCTTCTACTTGACATCTACTTATCTATATGTAAGGATTTGTTTCTAAGGCACTGCACTCAATAAGCTTAAAATCTGATGGAAGTTTGTCATGTCATCTCATGTCATATTTTAAACAGATTACAGCCATTTGTGTGAGGTCATGCTGAAGTTCAAATACATCTCTCATATGTATGTATGTATGTATGTATGTCACAAGGAAAGCTTTGTTTGAAATACATTTGCATTCTTCTAGTTGAATTCACACTGCCATTTATGCTTGCCTGGGTAGTAGTGTGTGACTGCTCATTCCAGTTTGTAACTTGGAAAAAATGTACCCTCCATCCTCCTGCAAGCAGAGCAAGTGATTACATGCACACCACTACTAAACAAAGTTCCAAAATGTATTTCAACACACATCATGGCAAATGGTAAGAAAGGGAAGGAAGTAGCAACATTGCTTTGGAGTGGGAAGAAGAGTAACAGTCTAGGTATTCCCAAGTCTGGCTCTTGATCTGCCAGCTGTAGTTTGCCAGAAGCCAGGACTCCATGTGCATTTTGCCACAGCAACCACACTCATCCAACTCACAAGTAAGGCTTGATGTATTCTTGAAATATTAGGGAAACAGATGGAAGGATTTAGATAAATAGGAATGTATGTCCAAATTTTACACACTTTGTATGTTCTCAAGCTTGAGTTAGCAGCTAAAGGCCACATTCCGGAGGAGACGCGTAGGAGTGTAACAGCCAGAAAACAGGTCAGTTCTGGGACAAAATTCAGAACAAGTGTTTATGACAAGAAGCAGCAGATGGTCTAGAAGTATATGCAATCATAATGCCCTAGAGGGAGAAAGTAAGATTTGCACAACTGCAGAAACATCCTCACTGGATTTGAAACTCACATAACAGGCAGGAAACAGACAAGGGGCAGGGGGAGGGGGTGAGAGAAGAAAAGAGTGTCCTATGATGTTCAAGTCCTTAAACAAACTAACAGTGACAAGCAAATGAGCAGACTCTCAATATGAGAAGACTCTTAGTACGGAGAAAAAAAGGCTCAGTAAACAAAGGGAAAAGGAGATAATGGGATGGAGACATTGTGTTCCCCACTCCCCCTTACGTTTGCAGCCTTCAGGACCAAATCCAAAATGGTTGGTTTCACACCTCTCGCAACGCTGGCCAGTGATGCCTGGCTGGCATTCACATTGCCCAGTCTGTATGTCACAGTGGCCATTAGTGGAACCCAATGGATGACAGTCACACCTGGAGGAATAAGAGGAACAGTGCAATGTGCATAGTAACAGTACCAAGTTTTCATAGGACCACTACTTTTATTTGGGAATGCTGGAACGAGACTGATTTTTCCCATAAGAATTTTGTAACAATGCTAAATTTAAAAGCACAGGTATGGAATAAAAGACAAGGGGGATTTGCCTGTGAGGTGCATGTGCATTCACTCAAAAGGAGTTTAAACTAACACAAGGCACAATACAACTACATTTCAGACTGTCACCTTAACTCAATCTTCTATTTTGTGGAGCACTAACACCTATCTCAAACAACAGAAGACTAAAACCTTTCTATTTAATCAATAATCTTAACACTTATGTTGTCTCACCTAAAATGATTATAAATTGCATGTTTGGATACTTTAGTACCTTGCAAGTTTACCTTCGGTGGGAAGGTAAACAGCGTTCTTTGCAATCATGTTGGCCACGTGATCAGAGAGTAGTCTCTGACAATGCTGGCTCTTCGGCTTAGTAACAGAGATGAGCACCACCCTCTATGGTTGGACACAACTTGATAATACAGGGAATACCTTTATCTTTTTATATACATTGATCCTGTATGTTACTGTCTTTATTCATTATATACCACTGCAAATGCATACAGTTCTGTACAAAGTAACATTAACCAAATCAACGATTTCTGCCCTATCAGTTTTACAATCTAAACGTTCAATAATGAAGACAGAGACAAAAATTAAAAGAGGAACATTACACACACGTGCCGTCATAAAAAGTCAAGCTCAGTTTCAGATGGAGGATAAGAACTAAATGACTGAATTAAGTCTTTCTACAAAAGATGGACTGGGGCATAAATTTTAAGGGAAAAGTGATCCCTTTCCCTAAAATGTGGTTACTCTAGGCATAAAGGGAATAGAAGGCATCCCTCTCCATTAAATTCTGTTGAGAGCAGGCTTTAGCAAAACCTGTAACACTTCTAATCTCAGACTTTAAATTAGTTCTCCCATCCAGCAAGAGGGGTGCCACCCCCCAAAGTGTTCCTGTGCCCATTTCAGAGCAGTGAGACCAGCTCACCTCTCACAGCCATGCCCACTCTGCAGGTTGTAGAAGCCAGGCTGACAGGAGCTGCAGTCCCTCTCTGTGACGTGTGGAAGGCACTCACACTGCCCAGTCACTTGGTTGCAGTTTGTCTGTACATTCACTGTTCCATAAGGATTACAACTGCAAGCTGTAAGAGCAAAAAGGAATGTATCAGCATGCATTTTCTAATAAGCAAAGTTCCAGAGAACATTGCAAGGTTGGTGTTACAGGGAGCACAAATGATTTGTGCTTCCTATGTTTGTGCTTCTCTAGCATGTCAGATACAAATCCCAATAGTCTTCAACATTTGGGGTGAGGCGTCAGCAGGTCAGAGAAATAAAAAGCTTTATTTTGTATTTTTAAAAAATTATTATTCAAAAATCCATTAAGATATACCTACAGCAATGCCCCACTGGGAGAAAAACAAGAAAATTATTGTGGATATGCTCTAGACAAAATGTTAATGAGCACAAAAATCTTCCATCTGCTTCTCAATTATTAGCTTTCCAACAATTAACTGAAGAAGTTACACACTTTGGAAAGCCTCTCTGATTTGGTCTCATTCTGACGGAGTAAATCAAGATGTCTATCTTGGCCACCCTCCCAGACCTTCTGCAGCCATCAATAGATGTTGTTATTAGCCTTCACTGGAAGCAGTTTACACCATCTTTGCTGTTATGAAATTTACAGCTGACCATTTCAATTAAGCAAATACAAATTACTGTATATACTCATGTATAAGTCTAGAAATTTAGGTTAAAAAATTAACCCAAAAAAACTGAGTTGACTTATCCACGGGTCAATGCAAGTACTGTATTTTAACTCTCTCTCTCTCTCTCTCTCTCTCTCTCTCACACACACACACACACGGAGAAAGTCAAGAGTTTAATCTGCCCTGGAAGTACTGACCCGCTTCTACTGTCTCATCCATCCTGTCTTTAGTATGAGTACAAATAGTTATGCCTGCTGGAATTTTGTAAGTTCTTTGGCATTGTTTTCCTTTGCATTGTCCTTTACGTCCTTCATTACATGCCCCCCAGGTTTTACCCTCGACTTATCCATGGGTAATATCAAAATCCATAATCTCGGCCCCAAAACCTGCCCTTGACTTATATATGAGGTCGACTTATAGTCGAGTACATACGGTAAGATATTTCTCAAGAATCCCTGAGAGAAGAGAGTTAAGGCTGTATCATGTTGAAATGATGACATTTACTGTCTTATATCAATTACTGTTACTTACTTTTGCCTACACTCCACTGTCTAAGACAAGGGAATACATCATGCCTGATAGAAGAATGAGTCCTGTTTCGTGTAATACTGGTAGACTAGATAGGACTGACAAATTGCTGGGAATATGAGCAGAATAGCACATGGAATCATATCACACTTCCACCTCTAGTTTTCCATCACACATAGAATAGTTATGTCAAGCTTCTGTGAGGTTAACACTTCCAAGGATTAGGATGTGTGTGCATCCATTAGGCCTGTAGATATTTCACAGTAAGAAGACTTGTTTTTTTAATGAAGCAAATACACTCAAAAGACCTGTGACCACGGCTGTGGTGGCAACAGTGGAGTCTAAACCAGTGGTCCCCAAACTTTTTTAGGCTACTGCTCCCTTGCCTCTTGGGTGACAACACTAGTATCCCCGCTCCACCAACACTAATTTCTTGATATTAAATATATTACTCTAAACAAATTCAGAACAACCAGTCATGGTCACTGCTCCCTTTGTACTCAGTCACTTTAAGAACATCAACTGAGCAGCTGGATGGGCATCAACTGAGAAGCTTCTCACCCATACCAGCCTTGTGGCAAAGATCAGCACAAGCAAAAGGCTTTTTAGTTGCTGCTCCCTTATCTGTCCTGGGAGCAGTAAACAATCATTTGGCTGAGCAACAACTGAGAAGCCTCTTGCCTGTGCCAGTCTTTGCAATCCACAAGGCTGTGCGGTGTTTTAAAGGGACCCTGGAAAGAGACGTTTCATGCAACTCTCAACCCTACCATGGTCTTAAAGGCCACTGGCTCCCCTTGTCTTTCTTATGACCCATACTGAAAGCCCCCCTCTGCTGTCCTCTTTTCCTCCACCACCTTTAGGGGAGCATTAATGCCCCTTTGGAAATCACTAGTCTAAATCTTTCTTTAGAAAAGATACTGACTCCTAGTGCATGGAAGGAATAGTACTTGGGCTGAAATCCTGTTCTTTAGTCCTAGGTAGAGCAATTCAATAGATCTACCCTAAATGGTATTAAAGAGCATTTAGGTCTTGGTATTTTAGACCACTGGACTGTACAAAGAGCATACAGGGGTACCCCGGGTTACGAAATAAATTCGTTCCGCCGCCGCTTTCGTAACCCGGAATACTTCGTAAGGCGAAAAAGCCATAGGCGCTAATGGGGAAAAGCCGCGATTTCGTGTGAAATAGCGCCGAAAAGCACCAAAAATTTTTTCGTAACCCGAAATAACCTTAGTAACCCGGAACAGTTTTTTTGAATGGATTTTTTTCGTAACCCGGAAATTTCGTAAGGCGGCGCATTCGTATCCCGGGGTACCAGTGTACTAACACAGAGCAGACAAACTTACCTTTGCACTTGTCCTCTGGATTCTGAGCTAAGGGATTCCCAAAAAATCCATCTTTGCACCGGTCACAATAGAAACCAGCTGTGTTATAGATGCACTTCAGACATTCCCCTGTCAAGCGGTTGCAGTTCCCAACAGCATTAGGATCAATGTTGTCACTGCACTGGCAGATGCGGCAAAGCCTGGCAGGGCCATTCGTGCCAAGAGGGTCTCCAAAATAGCCATCGTCACACAACTCACACCTTTTACCTGCAGGGGTACAGAATTTATGGAAATTAGAAAGCAAATCGAATTCTCTCTAATGTCTTTCCTTTAAAGCACAGACTATCATGAGGCAGGCTTCTCTGTAAATACACTTATATTTCACTATATATTGTTGTTGTGTGCCTTCAAATCATTTCTGATGTATGAAGAACCTAAAGTGACCCTATCATGGGGGTTTCTTGGCAAAGCTTCTTCCAAGGGGGTTCACCTTTGCCCTCCTCTGAGGTTGAGAGACTGTGACTTCCCCAACCCAGTGGATTTCCATGGCTGAGCAGGGATTCAAATGCTGGCTCTCATCACTGCATGGTGCATACTTAATTATATCAGCATACTCAGGGGAACCCCAAGTTTTCCAGAAGTTAAAAAAAAAAAAAAGCAACTTTCAAATCCAAAGGAGCAATTGCACCCCTTGAGGCAACCCAATGAGGACTAGGCACGATCAGCAGCCACATAATGAAAGGCAATGGTATAAGATGAAAATTAGAAGAACAAATATGGGTGAGAAAGAGAGTGAGCTCTCCCTGCTGGGAACGAATCGGTAGCTGGAACCCTGAACAAGGATGAACTGCTGAACAAGGGAGGATAAAGTGTAACATGTTATTGCCAAACTCACCTGTTCATTACATTTGCATCCTGACCTTTCTCCAAGAAACTCAAGTGTAAAATTGTAAAAAGCTTCACTCTGGGAGGTAGATTAGGCCAAGAGATAATGGTTTCTCTAAGGCCAATGGGTGAGCCTTAGGGAGACATGAACCAGCACTTTCTACATCCAAGACCTATGCTCTAACCACTGGGTATCACTCTCTCTGAACATCTATTTATTTAAAAGATAGCTTGTCAAGCACTAAAAACAAACTAGGTGCTGAATGGAGATAACAGCAACCAGGGCATTCCTGCAGGGTCACAGAATAATTAAAACAATATGAGAAGAAATGAAGAGAAAAGGGAAAACTGAAAAGAAAATGAAGTCAAACTGACCATTCACAATCCAACACAGGAGAAAATTAAGCATGATGCAGCTGAAACAAATGGGATTTCATATATTTCTTTTAAAATCTTTTTTTATTGACAAAGTAGTTAAGAGATTGTTATCAGACAAGCAGATTCAAAGGACATGACAGAAGTACACAGCAGCACAGACAGACTTTGTGCGCCTTTTGAAAGATGAGAAAAAATTCATTCTGACCTGACTATAGCTGGTAGCAAATTCCAAAGATATGGGGCTGAGATGGGGAAAGCACAAAGATGAATCAGAAAAGATATATGTTATCTAACGCAAAGCAAATCTGAGGTCTGGAAAGATCAAAGAGTATAGAGAAATAAAAACTTAACTGAAGTAATATCTATATAAACTAAACACAAAGAAACATTAGAACATAACTATAGTCAAATATATAAGATCAGATTTATAATCTAAACACACACACACACACACACACACACACACACACAAATAGCACAAGGAAGAGAACTTTTAAAGTCATGACTTAGAATGACCAATCAACAGAGGATTAGTACAGGAACCAGGGTCAAGATAAGCCAGGATAAAATAAATACCAGTAGAAGATATGTTGTTGTTTTCTCATGTTTTAGTGCTTGTATTAGCAAGAAATTCAGCAGGACAGCATGAAATGTTCAGTTTCTGAAAGTTCATCTTTACGGGGGTAAAGCTTCTTCCTCTTTTCTACAGAATAGTCATTTATTTGGCTTTGTGAGACTGCCAAATTGCTATAAAACCTCACAGCCACTGAGCTGACTAGTTATGAGAATGGTCATCCAGTGGCATCACTTGGGGGCTGCGGACTGCACCAGGTGACACCCTAAAGGGGGGTGTGATACCATTGCTCCTCAAACACCTACCTTTTGGCAGAAATGGGCTGAGGCATTCATCTGCTTCCCTTTAAAATGATATAAAGGATGGTGGGAGTGGGTTGAAGCTCAGTGGGAAGAGAAGGGAGAGGCCCCTGATTTTTTTTAAATTAAAATTTCAAATGTCAAAAAGTTATGTTTGTTTTTAAAAAAAAATTAAGATTTTTTGAATTTTTTAAAAAATTATTCTTTTAACATATGTATGTAAAAACATTCAGGTTGTGCAGATGATATTGTAATTTGAAGGTATAATTTTAATTTTGCTAGTTGTTTATATCAAAACTATTAGCATTACATTCAGTGGTATATGGGAATTATGATTTATGAGTAGAGCAAAAAAAGCATTATTAAGGATTCTGTATGGTGTCAAATGGGAGGAGGTCAATGGTGTGTGGAAAGTCATCTCGGCCTCAGAGGGAGCCATCAGGCGGACCCAGCAACATCAGGGACTGCCTGAAGGAAGAGGCCCCTCCCTCCTCAACTGTCATCTCGGCCCCAGAGGGAGCCATCAGGCAGACCCAGCAACATCAGGGACGCCTGAAGGAAGAGGCCTCTCCTCCTTAACTGTCATCTCGGCCTCAGAGGGAGCCATCAGGCAGACCCAGCAACATCAGGGACTGCCTGAAGGACGAGACTTCTCCCTCCTTTAACTGTCACATTGTATTTTCTATCGCATTGCAATTTTTTATTGTACACCGCTATGATCATTGCGGAATAGCGGTCTATAAATAAAATGTATTATTATTATGTATTATTAAAGTGACACCATGAGTTACCACACTGGGTGACACCAACTGTGGTCATCTATCCATCAAGTGAAATGGAAGAAGAAAAGATGTGTAAAAAAGTGAACTTCAGAGAAATGGGAATCCAGGGCTGTATCATAGCTGTTCAGACTGATAAGAACAACAAAGGAACCACAAATGCACACCTGCAATAAATCTAACACAGAAATGTCATGCAGTGTTGCTTGGACGTGTCTGACAAGCTGCCTCAAGCACATAGACAAGTTGTGCAATTATCTGGAGGTTCCTTTCCCCTAGGATGAATCATGAGGCAGGAATAGCAAATCCTTGGAGCCCACTTCCAAACTGTCCAATAAGTCACAAAGACAGAATTGTAAAAAGTCTGGATATATATGAACTCTTCTGTCAATTCTAATGCAATTGGTGACAATAATCAAAGGGGGCAATTCCATATTCTTCATAAAATTTTCCATGAGATACTCAAGGGCATTGTGACAAAGAAAAAAAAAAGCAAATTCTACCAGGATTCACATCTGTTTTGCACTCTTGACTGTTATACAACTCCTCCTTGCCATGGGCATCTTCTTGGAACTGGAGCAGGTTAGAAACAGATTGGTATTAACAACTGCATCCAGTTCATTAATTTGACTATGTAAATCAAGTATAGGAAAGGTTTGGACTCTGGATATTTTGGGCTACATAATTCCATCATCCCTTATCACTAGCCATGCTATCTTGGGCTTCTGGAAAATTAAATACTTAAGGGCCAAAGACTCCTTGTGTCAAACTCCTGGGCTTCATTATGCTCTTGGTCCACAGGAAGACTGTTCTCTTTCTAATTCCCTGAATCTGACACATCTTTCCATCTTGGCTGCAATACATGATTGTTTACTGTTAATACTGGAAAGCCATTAAAAGACTTTTCTATTGACAAATCTTACATTAATGAGCAACCCTATGAATGCAGTTATCATAACCCTGTAGTTCATACATTAGTTTAAAACTGCCTAGGGAATTGTTTGACCATTTCCCCCTCATTTCCTTACCATTCATTACAGCAACCCTCTGGCAAGCAGCATGTACCTGTACAACAACATGTAAAGTGGCATACCTGTGGTACCAGCTGGACAATTGGTGCACACCACCTCCTTAGTTTTTGGTACAATGGCACAGCTCGAACCTCCTGGACACGGACATGGCTGGCAATCCGAAGAAGTGCCTGTGGTAGCGTCCCCATAATAGCCGTCGCTGCATTTCTCACAGTGAGGACCAGCTGTGTTGTCCCTGCAGTCACAGGCTCCTGGATTAGACAGGGAAAAGAGGGAGATTTGTTCCTCAGCATGATGCAGCTGCATGGGTAATTGTCTTACAGTAATTGCTCCTGTCCCAGCATATTTGCCAGCATGTGGTCTGATCCAAAAACATTGTATGCTGATGACTTACACACTGAGAGAGGACAGTGATTTCATAATGTGTTTTATTGTTCATTTTTTTAGTGACTGTTTGCCTCCTCACGAATACTAGGACAAGAAGCACCTATATATTCAAAAAATAAATGAATCTTATGCTTGGGATGAATTTTAACCTTGGCTGCTGAGATTATGCCTCTGTAAGGTCCCAGGAGGTGCCAGATAACTGGAAATGCTTGGGCCCAGACCAAGCACCTTCTCCTCTGTGCCACTATGGCAGACTGCCAGAAGAGGGAGCAACTGGCTTGTTTTCTGCTGTATTTAGGTACTACCCATACAACTAAGAAGGAAAATACTGCAACATTCAGTGCACTTGTTCAGTGACACAAGGAGCTATGCCTCATGAGACAGCTCTCAAGGCTTTGATTCATGCATGCATTTTACATGCAAACTTCATATTTTGTGCCTAACAACCAAGCTCAACTAGATTCAGCACCATCTGTACTGCTCATTCTTCCTTACCAGTTTCAGGGTTGCAGGTTTCGCTGTGCCCATTGCAGAAACATGGCACACATGGACTGTAGGGCCCAAGACTAGGAGTCTCTCTCCTGTAGCCTGCATCACATCGTTCACAGAACTGCCCTAGATATCCTGTGGGGCATGTGCAGCTTTCTACCCACGTTGCTGTAATTCCAGAGCCAGGCCGAGCACTCACAATAGTGACATCATCCAAGTAGCCAGCATCTGGAAGAGATGTAGAATAAATCAGGTGCAGAAAAACCTTCACAGCACCCTCAGGGAGCAAAAAACCTTGATCATATAGAGACAGAATATATACAAATTCATACACACAAAGCTGGATATATTTGTAATTTCCAATTAGTCCCAGAGTTCAGCACTCAGTTCAACATGTTTTGTTCTCACTCCTCCAAAGGAATGAACAGCAACTTGTTTTCCTAGAAGGCAGAGTGTGGGATGAGAAAGAAGGCATGATGGCAAATTTCATTTTCTAAAGTTGCCAGAGCAGATTCAGTTGCTGCTTGCACCACCTATCTTAAACTTAGTAGAACAACAAGTCTTCCTCATCACTCCTAATATCTGGCTTGTTTTCACAACAGGGAGTCCTGCTGTGCTGGGTAAACCTAAGGTTGAATGTCAAGAAAACTTCCACAAGTTATTAAATGGTAAAATGTATATTCAACAATGATTTGGTTTTTAAATGGCTCATGACTGATGGAAATACATAGTGCCAATATGCAGATTCTGTATATCCAATGCATATTTAATTGTAAAAAGATGTTTTGATCTTAAATGTAGATGTTTTAATATTTCTTCTTGATACTATGTGATCAGTATTTACAACTATGAGCTACAGATGAATATATATATATATATATATATATATATATATATATATATATATCAGATACTGAGGGGCTCTGTACGCATGTTATTATATCACATTCAGAGAGTCTAAATAATAGCAATATCTAGGAGTAGGAACAATTCTTCCAGTTGAATCTGGCTAACAACTACAACTACCAATATCTTCCTAAATAGCATACTACTTTGACATATTTACTTCAGTTACCTAAATTGCTCTTACATGCTGCAGTACACTTCTACAATCAGACCTCTATATCCATGGATTCCTTATTCACAGGTTCAAGCATCCACGGCTTGAAAATATTTTTTAAAATATACATTCAAAAAGCAAACCTTGATACTGTCATTTTCCCTCTTTGACTCTTAAGAAATCCACAGCTTGTGTCAGTGTGCACATGATACACATTCCATCCTTGCTAATGCTGTGCAGAAAAGAGGAATGGCTCACAGAGAGAAGGGAATGTGCAATTCTTATGCCGATTCCAGAATTGCAAATCTGGTCTGCAGGGAAGTAGTGTTATATCTGTACCAGGCCTGCATGGAATGCCCAGATATCAAAGTGGGTAGATGCTTTGCTTTCACTAACAGGCATGCAAGGATGGCAAACATCCAAACATCCTCCTTGTAAAAGCCCAGTGTGGGTAAAGAATGTGGTTTTTACTACCACAACATTTATTTGCACACCATTCCTTCTGCATATATGGTCAGAAAAGAACAAGGAACTGTCCCCATCATTTACAGATGGACTGGTAGATCTTTCAGTCTAATTTATAAATACACTAAGCCCTTCCAGGAAAAAAAAATCCTAGAAAAGAGAGAACTACCCTCTTCAGGTTTGACTGTCTTCTCCTTCACATGATCTTGTCTATGACAGCTACATTTAAGTAATTGTTCTGAGGAAGGGCTCTGTTTTACGTATACAGTAATTTTATGGGGCTATATGTTGATGTAAGGATGTTTACATTTTGAGTAGCAACTCTGAATCCAACTACAAACACTCCTGCAAGTTAGAAATGAGAAGAATGTTAATTACACTGTATCTTCATGAATCTCTTCTTCTCCAGTAAAGACATTTCCCTTAAATATACTTAGCTTCTCAGTGCTCCCAAAATTCCATACATTTTAAACATAGCTAGCATGAAGGTTTCTGCATTATACCAATTTAGTGTAATATTAAGGGGGGCTTCCTGGTTACCCTTATGTTTTACCTTTTTAATTCCGATATCTTCAGTACATAGGCAGTATCAGTAGGACACTGAATTGCAAATCTCTAAATTGCTAGTTCAAAACCCACCACAGACCCATTAAGAGACTACAGGCAAGTTACTCTCCTCTCATCTCAGTTTCCAACACACTAAATTTGTTATATGTAGATAATACTGATGTACTTTACATGGTAGAGAGCCAGTGTAGTATAGTGGTTTGAGTGTTGGACTAGAATACTGAGAGGCCAGAGTTCAAACCCACACTTGGCCATAGAAACCCAGTGAGTGACTTTGGGAAAGTCGCTAAGCAAAGCCCCCTCTGCGCAAATCTTGCAAAGAAAACTCTGTCATAGGTTCGCCTTAGGATAACCCATAAATCGGAAATGCCTTAAAGGCATGAAACAACAACTTTACATGACTGTCATAAGGATTTCTGAGATAATCCTTGGGAAGATTATCCCAAGATTATCTTGTGCCCTCTGGAACTGCTCCCATCCTCAGAAACTCTCTTCCATGGGAGGCTAGGCTAGACTTTCATTGGCAAGCTAAGACGTTTTTATTTAAGCAGGTGTTTGATATATAATCATATCAGCATGGTTTTTACGGAATATGTGTGTTTTAGTCATGCTTTTATATTTTGTATATTTTAATGTAATTTTATACTGTTTTAGAAGATTTTAAATGTTATGTTATTGTAATTTATTTAAAAAATCTTTTTATCTGTGAACTACCATGAGTCCCTTCTGGGAGAAAGCTGACATATAAATGAAAAAAATAAATAAGATCAATATCCAAAAGTGATATATTCAGCCCTCCATATCCATAGATTCTTTATCCACAGATTCAACCATTCATTGCTTGAAAATATTCAAAAAATATATAAATTCCAAAAAGCAAATCTTGATATTGCCATTTTATGTAAAGGCTGCCATTTTACCATGCCACTGTATTTAATGGGACTTGAGCATCCATGGATTTTGGTATCCACGAGAGGTTCTGGAACCAAACTCAGCAGATATCAAGGGCCTATTTTATAAAAGTGCTAGTTGAATCAGCATTATTATCCATTCACTACACCTTTTCCTGAGAGATTTTTACACCATTCTTTTACAGAATTTTAGCAGAATGTCTTTCACAAAGAAGGAGGCTATATAGTTTCAGAACAAGGATCTATATTTGTTTCCTGGTTCCACCCTGTTTCTGAATTGCAATAATAATGATGCCACTTGTTTACTGTCTTTCACTCAAATTCTGGGAAGAGGAGTATCTGGTTCCTTAAAAAAAGGATCAAGTGGATGTGTTCACATGGAACAATAATCTGGCGATTCTAGACAATCCTGGCGTATTCTGAGCAAGATTGTACATGCAGTCTATCTGCTCCCAATTTGCTCCTCCTTACCAGTATTAGCACTAAAAAAGCAGGGGTTGATGTTTTCGGGTTAGTCTTCTGAACCAAGTATTTTCAGCAAATTAAGATAGGATTTGTAAATCAAGAACAGGACATGGTTTATGATCCTGACTTGTAAGAGCAATGACAAAGCAGGATCCTGTTTGAATGACACACTAAAAAATAACCACCAAACCATTCTGAGATTGCCCTCTTAGTACTTATGCACCATTCAGCAACTGAGAGTTATAATAAACCACAAAATACAACATCATTCAGTTTAAATAACTAAATAAATAAATAAACAAGAGTTGCAGCAGATAAGAGAAAAGCACCAGATTTACCCCCATCCCCAAAAAACCTACCTAAAAATAAAATAAAAGACTGATGAAAGCAGGAATGTCTTTTCAGTGGGAAACCATAAGATTTGGGGGTGCAGAGATGAGTCTCTTAGAGCAAAGAGTTTCATCATATAGGTAAGTCACAGGGAAAGCTATTCCTTGTTATCCATTCAATCTCAACTATTATTGCCAACTTACTCCTCTCATTATAAGTCCCACGAATCTTTATAGCAGTTAAATTGCGGAGCAGCTTCTGGAACTCAAAAGGGGTAAGAGAAGGCCTCCAGGGATAATCTGTTGCTTCATGGAGCCTAATGGAAAGAAGAATACATTACTTTCAAATCTCTGAAGAATTTAGTTTTGCAATGGTCACGTACAGAACTCAGCCATTTGATGTTATTGTGCTGTAGCACCAGACTCTGCCAAGGCTAAGCAAAGAGGTTTGTGTGCTTGGTTTCTCTCTCTCCTTCCCGCCAGCCATGGTAACAGGGTCAGAAACAACTTCTCAATCATCCTTCTCTTCCCTGTCCCAACATCTCCCCTCCCGTCCCAACTACTGGAATTTGACAGTCTTTTAATGGGTTGCCCTTGCTAGGGACTGCCTTGCAGAACTGTAGGTTTACTGGATAAGCTTTCCAGGAAGATCTTCCAAAAACTTCCCGATCCAAAAGTGCCACAGCAACAGCAAAGCAGTCTCTCCACTACCTGGCTCCTCAAAGCACCATCAATAACAGGAAGGTGTTTAAAAATTGTTAGCCTGTGGTTTCAAAGTAAACATAGTTCTGCTGTATAATAACACTCAAAATCTACAATATTGTTATAGTTAGTTTTTATGAGTATTTTGGGCTATGTGCCCATGTTCTAGAAGAGTTTATTCCTGACGTTTCGCCAGCATATGTGACTGGCATTTTCAGAAACGATTTCTCTGATGATGGCAGCCACAGATGCTGATGAAATGTCAGGAATAAGCTCTTCTAGAATATGGCCAAATAGCCCGAAAAACCCATAAAAAACTATGGATACTGGCCATGAAAGTCTTCGACTTCACATTGTTATACTTGTTCTCAGTTATATGGTGCAGAGGGATATCTGTGTAGGCATGGCCATTTATATTTCTTGGTCATGTGGGCTCTTGAAGACAGAGTTGTAAAGTCCAGGAAATGAAATTTAAAGTCCAGTCTTGACAAAATGTAGGCCTATGAATCCAACACAGTCATTTTCTTCTTTTCTCCTGTTTGATGTTTAACAACTTTGTCTGATGCAAGAAGCCAGTGGAGCTTTGAAAGCTTGCTTCATGTATTTTGTACTTTTAGTGGTTTGAGCATTGGACGACAACTCTGAAGACCAGGGTTTGATTGCTGCTCGGCCATGAAACCCACAGGTGACCTTGGGAAAGTCATATGCTTTCAGCCTCAGAGGAAGGCAAATCTCCTCTGAACAAATCTTGCCAAGAAAACACCAAGGTAAGTTTGCCTTAGGGTCACCATAAGTTAGAAATGACATGAAGGCACACAACACACAATAAAAGTATTGCTGTTTTGTGGATTTTAGATGTTATTGTACCTTGCCCTATGGCCAACATGGCTACCCTTGAAAAGTTCTGCTGTGTTTTATTCTATGTTAAACTGTGTTTTATGTTGTGTTTGCTTCTGTGCTTTCCTCTGATCAATCATGTATTCCACCAGAAACACGCATACACACACATACACGTTGCCTTACCTGAATGTGTACTTCAGTGTGTTCTCACTGGGATAGGAATTGCCTTGAGCAATCAGAGGCACTGATACTCTCAGTCCAGCACCTTCAAGAACTATGTCCTCAGCAGAAAGGCGTGTGTCCCGCCTATCGACCCGAAAAGAGAATGTCAGGTTTTGCCCATAACTCAAGATTTGATTTCCAAGGAACTTGGCTGAAAGGAGAACAACAAAGTTCACATCCAAGTAATGGTAAAAGCAGAAAATTTAAATGCAAATAGGCTTATACAGTATTGTTATATACAAAAGTTAATTATTCGCATAATATACCTGGTGCAATGAAGTAAATGGGGAAAGGTGTGTCTGAAATCACAGATATTTCTTGAGTCTCAGTGATCCACTGAACAGAGATTTCAGAGCCATCTCGCTGTTCCGCATGCCACTCTTCCTCTCCTGATAGTCACAGAAAGAAATCATCGTATGCAAAGGATGTATTATTTCACAGTCAATGCAGCGGTTAAGAACACACTAATTGTTTTTTGTATTCTTGCATGACAACTTACCTTATATAATGTACGAGGACAGACCTGATTAGTTGGGCCACAATGGAAGCATGCATGCACAACAATAAAACAGAATTTCTGGATTAACCTAGATTATTGTGAATGGGCAGAATGGTAGTGCATGGACATCATCTGGCCCTGCTTTGCTTCTCCACTCTGATGGGCACATAAAACAAAACAAAATGGAGAATCTCTGCATGATGACCTTACTACTTGATTCCTAGTCCCTAGGGGCCTAGGGTCTGGATGTCACACAGAGCTTCTCATTTCTGATTTGATTTATCTGTTTGTGCAAAGCAGAAGCAAATGAACTCTGTACACTAGCAGGCTGCTCAAAGTAAACCACACTTACTGTCATGTGCAAATCTGAGCTGGTATAATTTTAAAATAACTGTAGTATTAAAACTAACAAAATAGCAACAACTATCCTGGCTTATAATAAGAGACTAGTATCCTGGTCCGAATGTAATGAGAAACTTTGGATTAACAAACCTGAGATAACTTTTGTGTTAAAATGCATAAAGAGAAGGGTTCACAGGAGCTCAATACTTGTACTGAGTCCAAGAAGCCATGGCTTACTGGACAGAAATAAGAAAGCTATTTTTCTGTGTTTTCATAAATTGCTCTGGTTTCCAAATAATAATTCTGAGAGTCAACATTATCCAATGCCCTCACAGATATCAGCTTTCTAATAAAGTTGCTACCATCTAGCAGCAGGCAATTTCAAATGGCATGGAGACTATACGATTGCAGGGTATAACATCAGTGATTACACAGTGGTGAAGATCTGAAAAAGAAAACGTGGTTCTTGACAGATCCTCTCAAAGGGACAACTGGCAGTGGTGCTTTTTCTTCCTGGAAGTATATGAGAACACTGGAAAAGCACAGAGATTAACTACTACTCTTTCATACAGAAATATATTTTAAAAAATTGTTACTGTATTTTGACATCAATTTGGATGAGCCACTGGGGAATAAGTAAGTTGTCTGGAACATGGAATGATCCTACATGTTTGCCAGTGAAGCTTGTGTTATACTACTAAAGAAATCTAAATAAAAAAACAGAAGGTTGCAAAATTCCATCAATTTTAGGACAGCTCCCCCCCCCCCGAGCACCTTATTAGGGTGCATAACTGGAAGGTATATCCGCCAAACGGCTTAACCAGTTTAGTATCCTGGATGTTAGCACTGAATATTAATTTGCTGCATAACCTAGTTTGGTCTTGCTTCCATTTCATTAATTAACAATATCTGCTTTTTTTTTACTAGTGTGGTCAGAACATTAAGTGTGTTACACTGTAGTAAATATGGAAAGCACCAATGTTTCTACGTTAAATGAAGATAATTTTAATGATTTATGGTATGGTTACTACCATTGTCTTATAAACTTACCACTCTGGAAACTAGAGGTAATTCTGTAGATGCTGTATCCATTGGCATTAGTGCAGACAGATGAATGCCCAAAACAAAAGCAGGGGGTACATCCCCTAGGATTACTGGAATCCAGGTTAAAAAAGCCAGGTTTGCACCTAAAAAGAAAAAACAACAACTCTGAAATGTCTAATCTAAGTACTTCTCTCCCGTTTTTATTCTGTACTCTTATATTCGTAGCTTTAGAACAGGTCAAATCCACAATACATCATACAGCCACACTAGACCATTGGGTGGAAATGCTCCACTCTTATTATTTTCCATTCATGTAAAACAATAGCTACAACCCTGAAAAATTGTTCTGAGAAGGGCATGACATAAAGCAGAAATTGGCCTGTTCGCATAGTACAGCAGGTAGACTGCTGGGTATCAAACAGGAAATCTTGGGTTCAAATTCTGACTTAAAATGGCCCTTCATTGTATAGCGCAGTTGTTTTTGCCATGGGTATATCAGTGGATAGTACTACAAGAACTGGGGCCACTCTGTACAAAAGAATATGTACACAGAGGTGACCAAATACAGTTGGCACTTCTTATACACAGATTTTTTTATATACGGATTCAAGCATCCACGGTTTGAAAATATTAAAAAAAGTATAAATTTCAAATATCAAACTTTGATTTTCCATTTTTTATAAGGGACACCATTTTGCTATGTCATTATATATATACTTGAGTGTACACTGATTTTGTTATACACAAGGGTTCTTGGAACCAAACCCCAGCATGTAACAAGGGTCCACTGTAGATGTATCTGTTGTAAGTTGTGATTGCTGTTAACCATGAAGCCACCTCTGACCACATCAATATATTTCTCTTCCCATGTCTTCACATGACCCAAACTTTCAGTACCCCAAACTTCTCCTTTCCCACAAACATGAAAGAAATTCTCTTATGAAAATTTCCTTCTGCATCTGCTAGGTCAGATGCACATCAGCTGTCTGTGAGAAGGAGGCCAAAGTGGAGATCTGTTCTCAACCAGGAAATTCACTAGGTGGCTCTCAATAAGACACTTTCTTTCATCTTACCAGACTTTAGTCAAAATAACATAGCATTGGCCAAAATATTTAGCTATGGGATCTCCTTAAAATAATAAGAAAATTCTAAAAAGGGACGATAAATTGACCAAAGTCCAACATAAAAAATCCTGACATCAATCAAGACAACATATTGTTGTTTTCTGAGTTTAATTTGTTTCCAACTGATGGCAACCTTAAGGTAATTTGATCGGAGGGCTTTCTGGTAGAATTTGTTTAGAGGGGGTTTGCTCCATGCCTTCTTCTGATGTGACTTGGCTGTGCCGAAATTCAAACCCTGGTTTCCCAGTGTCCTAGTCCAACAATCAAATCACTACATCACACTGGTTCTCACAAGACAACATTACCTCTCACAATGGAACCCCTCCACATTGTCTTTACAAGTGCAACGCCCTGTTTCCATGTTGCACTCATCTGTGCTGCCAGCAGGATTACAAGAGCACCGCCTGAAGGAAAAGAAACCCATCAGACTTGTCAGAAAAATAAGGAAACCTGGATTCAAGACTATACACTGACAGTGGATACAGCTATTCTCATCTTCACCATGGTCTATCAGGCTAATTAGCTTTTACCTGCAACCAGCCTCTGTGAGAGAGTGGAAACCAGGCTGACACCTATCACATTTGTCTCCCATCACACCAGGTTTACAACTGCACCGTCCATAGTTGTCACACTGTGTGCTAAGGGAGCCTGTAAAAACAAAGTGAAATTGGTACACTTAAAACACATGCACAAAAAATCCACATATGTTTGTTGTTCATCAATCAATGCTCTAAAGAATTAGAACAAGTCTTTATTGTATGCCGTGAAGATCCCAATAATATATTATTTCTGTAGTCTTCCAGGACTATCATGATGATACTCCAAATTAAGCAAGTCTGAAGCCAAATGTTTAACTATGTATCAAATACACAAAATGTAATCACTTTAACATTCCCAATTTAAGCTTCAGGACTTGGGCCAGCTGTTCCATTCATGCTGCAATTATATTACATTTAAATGCTCAGCATTTATATAATGCCTCTGATATTCAAGAATGTCATAAACATCTAAACAATTAGTGCTGTCCTTCTGGTTCTGACTTTCTAGCTATCTTCTCAAACTCCACTTTACTCCCAGTGCCATCTAATTTTACTTTGGGATCCTTAGGATCAAGTACCTTTTCTATCTATGCCCCTTGCCTTGTTCTCTTGTTTTGCATTTCAGACAGAAACAGTATCATACACAGACACAGGATCCCTCCCTCCACACACAAACACAAACACACTATTTAACTTTCTTTGGTCTGCATTCTATTTTTTATTTTGGCTTACCATATGACACCTCATTTTCAGGCTGGCTGAAGGAATGACCCAGAACAAGTGTATTATTCCCTCATGCCAAGGAATTTTAAAAATCAGCCAATGATTCAGTCACAAGAGGCTGAAGCTTGGATGCAGCAAGCAAAAAGAACAACCCACAAACCTTCAAAACTGCTCTCCTTTAACTTGTTAGGAGCTGTAATTCTGACAATAACACACTGCAGAAAGAGTATGGAATCCATTCAATGCAGAAAACAATTCGCTACTTCTCAAAGTTTGGGTTTAGACCACACCAGTTCAAATGCACATTCAAGTAACAGAATGCTCCATATGCAAGCAAACACATTTTTAAAATCTGGATGATAGAAAGAAATGGTTCTAGCCAAGCCATTGCCTTGACATGCTCCTTTCCAATATGGTAAAGAGTGTTTCTGTGGGCAGGATTCCACCTTCTAGCACAGACAAAATTCACTGGCCTGATAAGAACTAGGGCAAATACCACCAAAACAAATCCAAAGGTTTTCACAGAAGATGTGTACAATCCCAGTGTGCAAGAAACCACCAAGATGTCTTCATTTGTCTGCTCATTCCATTACTTTTGACCTATGGACTTCAGAGATGCAAGCTCTGAAATAATGCGGATGCTAATCTGTTAATACAGTTGCCCCTCCATTTTTGCAGACTTCAGATCTGCGACCCTTGCTTACTTGGGAGGAGCAAACAGAGGGGGTTAAAATGGGGCATGTGCCCCCATTCAAGCCAATGGGGCTTGAATATCTGCAAGTTGCCATTTTCGCGAGTGTTTGTGTGTTTCCGGAAAGGTTCCTCCATGAAAACAGAGGGCTGACTGTACAAAGTATTATTTATTTGTGAAAACGTCTATACTACTTTTCATTTTCTAAATTAAAAAAAATCCACAGTGGCATACAATAGTGAACAGATACAACAGTGAATAGATACAACAGCATATTTAACAGCAAGGCATCCATACTTGGATTAATTAAATAAAAAAGCAATATTTTTCTTTTAAAAGCTATGTTTTCTTTAAAAAAACAACTGCCACCTTCAGGCTAAACAAAACCCACAGGTTTGAAGAAGGATTAAACAAAGCAGAAGCATTTAGCAAGGAAGAGCTCTTAAATGCCTTTACCATATACAGTCAACATTCTTGTGTCTGGCCTATAATTATTTAGAAACAATTACTCAGACAAAAATATCATCTTACATCAACACACACACACACACAGTTTCTCTCTCTCTCTTTAAATATGTGCTGGCTGCCTGTGTGTCATGGAATATACTACAAGATTTTAATGCTCCTTATCAAGCCTTCTAAATTTGCCCTTGAATGACTGAGCTATCAGCCTTCATTGTTACACTGTTATACCCAGGTGCAAAGTCAAAATAGGAGTCTCATCACAGCCCTATTCTGGCGGAGAAATGCAAGTCACAGTTTAAATTGGTGTCTGAGTTTGGACACCTCATCTTAGAGGTGGAAATTACTCTGTGAACTTGGTTTTAAAACAAAGAGATTTATATACTGTATACATATTCCATCTCTCTCTGTGTGTGTGTCTCTCTGTCTCATACACACACTGAGTTAACATTCAAGTTCAAAAATCTGTTTATTGGCCAGTGAGCAAAACACAAATTAATTTAGGGAAAAACAAAGAAGGGATAAACTTATCCTGTGTGCCAAACACTGAATCCAGCCAAAAGTTTAAACTCTTCACTTCAAGAGGTAAGATGCTGTACACACCTGGTGGCACAGTGTTGAATCTTTCCAAAGATGTACCCTCTACCCCTGACACTGGGTGCTCCAACCCCACTGGCTCTTTTCCCCCTATATATCACATCTATTATGTTCACAGTCATTTTGCTGTGCTTTTAATAAAGCTAACCTAGGAGTAAGGCTTGGGAAGTTACTTAAAAAGTAACTTGCTCCCATTACACATTGCAGTGTTCAACAGGTAACCTATTCCCATTACTTGTGATGATGCTAGAAATGGAGAAAAATTTGTATTGCTTGCTGCACTGATTATTATTTTTTATTACTTCCTGGTTTTGAAAGGGAAGCCCTTAGAATAAATAAAATAATGACATGAACCTCAGATGTTTTTCTTTTTCAAAATGTAAAAATAACCATACAGTAACTTTTAAAAGTAAACAGATGCCAATAAAGTAGTTTTCTCTTCCCCTTAACCTTACATTTGGAATCCGTCTTTATTATCACCCCCCAAAGTCACTAGTTACTTTGTAATTCAATACTTCTGAGCTCTGCTTAGAGCTCACATCATACACATTATGATTTTAATTGGTACCTTTTACAAATGAGCATTAGATAGTTGCTGAAGCTGTAAGTATGCTGAGAATTTCCCCCTCCAAACCTTTCTAAATGAGGAGGAGGAGGAGGAGGAGGAGGAGGAGGAGGAGGAGGAAGAGGGTAATGACAATGACGTACTGCCATCCATGTCATCTAACAACTAAAACGCACCCAGAAATTCAGAATTCCTACTACTCACCAACAGGGTTGCAGCTGCATGGAAGACATGGTTCCTCACTACCAACACGGTAGAAATTCTCTCGGCACCTCTCACAGTTTGGTCCATCCGTGTTACCAAAGCAGCCAGTGCAGTGGCCACCATGGCCCGTAGAACGGTACAGCTCAGGATCAAAATAACACTCCTGTGATCGTCCATTGCAGTTACAGGCTGTATGTAAGGCACAAACACACATTTGTTCAATAGATTATAAAGCAGATTTCCTTTAAATCTTTTCCATTCCCACCCGCCACCAAACCAGCCTCCACAGCAATAGACTCTGAAACAAATACTATTAGGTCTATAATGTTCTAAGTCCAAAAATAAAGACTACAGTACTGTATAAAAAAATGAATAGGTCAGAAACGAAAAGAGGTTAGGGGATGGGTAAAGCACAAAGCCATTCCTGTAAGGAATGGTTTCTGCATGTTCAAAGATGACAGAGTAGGTGTTTACTCCTTCAGAAAAGACTCTGCCTTAACCATACAGAAAACAAAGACTCCTTCTACAGCATCTATTCTATATAGTACCTACAAAATAAGGAAGCATTCTATACCACTCTCTTTTTAGTGTTCAGCTTTTTAAAAAAACAACAAAAACACCAGAACACTGTGGTTTGCTCTCTTCTAGTTCACTGAGTCACCACAAATACCACCAGGCAGAGAGCACTGCAACATGTGAGTGTCCACCTCTGCCTATGGCAGAGAATTCTGGATAGTTGTTTACAGGTAGAGATATACTCTGGTCTTCAGAATTGTAATCCAACACTCAAAACCACTATGCCATGCTGGCGTAGATGGGGGGAAAGGCTAAGGGGTAGAATGGGGAGGTTCTTTAGCATGAGAGAATGGTGGCTGAAGAGAACGGCTCAGCTCCCAGGCCACCACTTGCCAAGTGACCAACAGGCCCATTCATCAGCCTGCCTTCTCAGTGTCATGCTGTGCTTGTAAAAGTTAGAATCTATGCTGGTGAGGGAATTCTGGGTGCTATAGTCCAAAAAAGTAATGTTTCCAAGCTTCTGGTGTCATCCTTCTTCAGTTCAGCTAGACTAAGGGCAAACCAAAGCAGGAGAAGACAGGAAGAGATGTATATGAATTATAGCACAAACCAGAATGGATTTGACAGGGCTTACTTGCCCTAAGAGCATGCCCATTGCTCCAGGAAGTGGAAGCAATCTGCCTTTAGAGAAAAGCTAGGCTATGGCAACTGTGCTGCAGCTGGAAAACGCTGCTGGGTTGTTGGATTTTCCACCCAGCTGCCTTTCCAGCTGTGCTAAAGTTCCTATCCTTCCCACAGCCTTCCCACACAGTTATGCTGCTCTCTGGCATGCAAACTACAAGAAAGATAACGGTGAGACCAGCCACCCACAACTGCATCCTGTTTGGGGGAGGTGGTATTTCAGCTTGCTTTTTTGCAGACAGACCTAATTGTTCATGTCTAGGACACAAAGCAGAACAAGAGTCATCAGACATCAGGTCTGCTGGGCCTTCAAATCAAATCACGGCTTCAAATAGAGAGCTGGGAACAGTGGCCATCCTGGCTGGAAGATTCTGGGAGCTAGAGCCCAAAAAGGTTACTTTTCTAAACACAGCATCCAAAGTGGGAAACAACAATGTAATCTGTAAAGGCACCTTCCATCTTTTCATGTGACGGAGTAGTACTATACATCAAGTGCAGGAGGTTAAAATGTGCTTTCAAAAATGGCATGATGTGGGCAGTTCTATCATGACAACGAAGGAAAAGCGGAATTTTCTAAAACAATGCTATAATTCACAGATAAATTGGCAGGGCAGGAGCTCACAGAAGAATCACCAAAGTGCAGAAAGCATCTCATCCTGGACTAACTTACCAAAGGAAAGTGAAAGATGCTGCATGGTGGTATTATCTGGGTTAGCCTGCTGTGATAATAATGCCTATTCACCATTCTCACCTCTGAACAGAATGAAAAGATTGCATACTTTGATGAATTAAAGCCCCTCCTGCCATCCATACTGTAATGATGGTCAGCAGAAGCTCAGGAAAAGTTCTGTTTTTATAATCAGTGAGATCTGAACACAGCATGACAGCTTAACCTATGAGTGTTTTGCAAACTGTTTGCTTCCATATAAGATTTTTACCCAACCACTCAGCCAATACTGTCTCGCAACCACTGAACCTGAGCCCTCTTTCCACTGTCCAGGATCCGTCCCCACTCCATCCCACCAGGCACGTGTTTGGCCAATGTGTAAATGAAAGATCTTATAAGGTGTGGCATGCATCCTGCAACTACAAGGGGAAAATGATAAATAGGTACAGAAGGTCATTTTAGCAGAAGTACTGTCTCTTCCTTCTGCTCTTCTTGCCTGGGAAAAGACTGTGCCAGGCATTGACCTGAAGGGCAGATACTGGATGCTGCTTCTTTCTGGAGTTTCCGGTCTGTATCGCAGAAGAGTGGACCCTTATCTGCTACTAGTCTTCCAGATGCAATAAATAAATAAATAAATAAATAAGCAAGCAAGCAAGCAAGCAACCATCTGGAACCACAGATTTTAATCTGTGCCATTCTCCTGATCCTAACCCTTCAGTGTCAGAAATCTTGGAAGTCTTAAGGACAGAAATACATGATGTAAAGAAGCACAGAGCTTTTGCCAAAGACAGCTGCAGTCCTGCATTAAGTTGCCAATCTTTCCTTCCATTATGAATACAGGGTTGCATTCTACCCTGACAACATTACACAGAGCCAATAACAGAGGAAGAAAATGCACAACATGATGTTGTCAGTAGTTAAAACAAGTTGTATTCTATACTATGGAAGACCACAGAGAGCTTGTCATTGTTCTTTCTGTAACATGTGGTTTTGTCCAAAGATAAAGGAAGACATCTGAGTGCAATAAATGTTTCACAGTTACAAACAATCTATTGAAACATTGATGGTAGACATCCTATTGTATCCAACACCACTCCCTGCTCCAAAAGCCTAGAGCAATCTTTGTACGTCACAAATATATTTGCAACGTACAAAGATATACAATTGAAGAACCACATAGATAAACAAAACAGGTATCCTAACAGACAAGAAAAAGATGTTGCTTTTGTCAAAAATATTTTGCCTCCTTTTGCAGGGAAGTTGTTCTCATATGAATAGTTCAGAAAATTAATTCCCAAGGAAGGCATGGAAGAAACAAACAACTATTGCACACAAGTACTTTTCAGACAAATAATTTAGAACAGACTTCCAACCTTCACTATGGCCCTTCTCTACTACATAGTAAGGACAGGAGTGGGTACCTTTATCCCTACAGACAATTTGGTCTACAACTCCCAGCATGGCATATGGTAATGGATGGTGGGAACTGTAGTCCCAAACCTATGAAAGGCAGCATTTCTAGCTCTGAAGAGAGGAATTGTCATGTGGCAGTCCTGAACTCAAGTGAACTCAACAAGAGACCATCTGTGAGCCCTTTATGGCTTTTATCAATCCCTCCCGCAGAAAAGGAGTCATTCTGGAATCAGTGAAATAGCACAGATGTAAGATGCCTTGGAGGAAGCAGCCTGCTCTCTTGTATCATACAGGATGTTGTAAAATTCTGCATACCAAGACTAATTTTGATGGGCACATCTCACATTAATGTCTTCCAGCCCTGTGGCTAGGGAAAGCTTTTCTAACTTTGTTCTCACAGCATTTCCACAGGGAAAAAGCAGTAAGTTGTATGTTTAAACTAAACTTATTAATGTTTCACCCAGGATAAAGACAACAAATCCAAATTACTGTCTGTTTCTCGAATCACCTTACAATCTGTATTCAGGACGTTTTGAAGCCATGATCAGAATTGTGTGTGTGTCGTAATTCTTCCAAAGTTCAGAAAAAGCACAGACTACAGAGTTTAGAAACACCTCAGTCTTCAGTTTCCTGAAAATTTCAGCTTTCATTTAAAAAACAAACAAATCCAATGACACTAGCAGTAACATCAGCAAAGATGTGCTTGAAAATATGCAGCCAACACTGAATGAAGTTTCAGCAGCCAAAGGGGCTTTCCAATAAGAATTTCCAATTCTCAGGAGGAAAGACTTTAATGATTGGTTTAGCTCTTTGTCCCACCTCCAGGAATAGCACTTGCCAGATAATATGTGCAAAAGTAGAAGCACATTCCTGCTTTGGGTCAGCTAAGCAAAAATGCATGATCACCTCCTATTGTACATACGTTACATGGCTACTACTAGTAGCCACACAGATTGCAGGTTTTTATTCTTGTGACTGTAGGATTTGGGTCACCATTAAACAGATTAGTTATCTATTTATTTTGGCGTGTATAACAAAGACTCTAGGTGATAATTGGTTGAGCCCAGACATTTATACTAAATCAACAACACGTGAATAAGAAATATATTTTCCATTTTGCAATTTGGATAAAAGGCTAGGTAAGCCAACAATAACTATAGATAATGAACCAACAGTAGCTAGTGTGGTCTGGATTTGAGATATTAAGAAGAGAATTATCCAACACTCTGCTGGGCTCAATAAATTTCCACTGCATTATCACGTGCCAAGAGATAACATGAAACAAAGACATTTGAGGTTAGAGTTAAAAATATGTTAACCTCCTGCATTAATACAGGATGACAGAAACAGGAAGCTACTGGAGCTTGCCAGGAGGAAAAAGGAAGAGAACACACCGAAGTTTCTTAAAATTGGCTACCACCCACTTGACAGTAGGAGGTGGTGAAATAATTGGCAGGAAGATTTTTCTTCTTAGACAAAGCCAGATTATTTAAGAACAACCCCAACGCAAACTTACGCAAACATTCATTGGCACTCTCGGCTGTTGCTCTTCGCCAAGGCCGGTCGTTGTAAAAAGGGAGGCACTTTTCACAGTCAACCCCAAAGGTATTATGTTTGCAATTACAGGAAAGCTTCCCATATTCATTTTTCACACACTCGCTTGCATGGCCATTGCATTTGCACCTGAAAGGTAGGAACAAACTTCAAGAAAAAAACAGCAGCATGTATGTCTTTTACCAAACAAGACCATACTACCCAAGCAGCCAGAGACTGACTCACATTGGAGGAAATCCTGGGCCCTGGCTGTTCCACTGCTAAGAGGGAGGACATTCTGTGAAAGTGGAAATTTCTTTAATAAAGTGAATTGAGCAAGTACTCCTGCTTTATTCCAATGACAGCTGACATCCAACTGAAGGCAAAGCTTGGGGAATTTACTCTGTGGGGATGCAACTTCCAGGATCTCTGGGGGATTCTGCTATCTTTGCTCAAAAAAGCAATCTATCCAAGTTCTAGTAATGACTAGCAATCTAATTTAGTAACAGTCCGTGCCCCCTTCCCCCAAAGTCCAGCGTACTTCAGTATTACTTAGGAATCACAGCTTTAGATTCCCAATGAAGACAATACAATTACAAATCAGCAACTACAGACTTGCAAGTCCAGGTTATGGGGACTGCTAATTGATTTCTCCCATGCAAGACAAGACATAGGCAATAAATAGCAGACATTTTAATCAGTGTCATGTCTATGATGTACCCTCAGATGCTTGCTTAGATGTAAGCAAAAGGCTTTAATGCCATATTGTCTGGCCTCTAGATCCCAAGCAAAAGTGACTGGGTCAGATTTCTCTACTTACACATTCCAGCTACAAGGTTAATTCCCAGTGCATGACGCTCATGCAAATGGAAGTGAGCAACTGAGTTGCAGAAGGAGAACTATGACCAGTTTCTAATGCTATTCAGAGTAAGTGGTGGAGTTTGCAGAGTCCTTAGGCCAGAGTTGGGGAATATATGCCCCTTCCAGATGTGGGTGGATTATAAATCCCATCAGTCCTAACCAGCATAGCCAATGGTGAGTGTTAATGGGAGTTGCAACAGAACCACATCTGGAAGCCCATATATCCTGTCCCTAATTTAGGCCATGTCTGGCTCATTCAGAAGTGAGACAATATTACTATGTCTTCACACCTTGCTCAAACCTAAAATGGGTCTATATTTTGAAATAAGCAACTGCTGAGGGACATAAATCCAGAGCATATTAAAGTTTTCATATTTAATTGTCTGAATAAGAGAATTTCATTCTATTGTTTCTGGAGATATTAATCACTTTTACAGAAATTCAGAATCAATCCAAGAACTTTACAAATTCAGCCGTCATAAATCTTTGTGAGCAAACTAGAATTCTCATTTTAGAATCAATGAACAGAGACTGGAGGGGAGTAAGCCAAATTCTAAAGGTTTTCTTTTCTTCTCATCTAAAGAGTTATACTGATTACATACAGGTAGATTCACCTTACTTATTTTTTTACCTACTGGCAATCCTCATTATTTAAGGATAAAATAGGCAATAAAAGAACTACTTTTAAACTTGATAAACACTCTATCTCAGCTGGATGTATGAATCCAGCATACATTAAAAATAAAAGATGCACTTCAAGTAATGGAAATTTAGCTGCAGATCCCTGCGCTGATAAAATTGGAGAAGATGACCAAAGGAGTACCGTTCAACTCTATGATTCTATGATTCTATAAGAAGCTCTTAGACCCTATATATTCTAAGGGAAATCCATACCCCACCCCTTGATGCCTCTGCATTCTCCAGTTCTGGCCACTATCCCACCCTTTATATAGCTGTACAGGTTCAATAACAGATGATTTATGATACCACCCTTTCAGATGAACATGCACGTTAAAATAACTTGCCACAGACAGAAGATACCATCGAAATACAGCCAGAGCCCTAAGCAAATAATTATTCAAGCTATTAAGAAGGCAATTAAGTGTAGATTATTACTTACCTGCCACCCACAGCAAAATCAGAAATAGCATAATAATAGGACTTGAGAACTTTGGGATCATTAAAAACTTCATCTCCAAAGGTGTTCAGGCGATTTAGGCTTACTCTGATATCAGTGGCAGTTACCCACTCCTAGAAGGGAAAATGAGAATGAAACAGATAAGCCACAGAAATTCTTCACATACACAAATAGCCTTGTTCTCCAAGTATAAAGAAACCAGAAGCATTTAAGGGAAGTGCGAGGAAAGTTTGAGCTGTAAGAGGCACATATATGAACAAAACACAAAGAGGAGGAGGAGATTGGGTGAAAAATGCCTTGAGTGGAGAGAGGAAGGAGGGAAAGGCACATAACACAAAATATGCAGAGAACTTTTCTGTTTAAAACTACCAGTGCAATTCTCTTGAACTGGTGAACTCACTTAGCAACCCAGAAAAACAATGTGTATTGTAGCTTCCATAAAAATGTAGCCTTAAATGTGTGTTGACAGAGTACAGTCGGCCCTTCTTATACATAGATTTTTTATACACAGATTCAAGCATCCATGGTTGAAAATGTTCAAAAAAAGTATAAATTTCAAAATCAAACCTTGATTTCCATTTTTATAAGGGACGCATTTGCTATGTCATTATATTTAATGGGACTTGAGCATACACGGATTTTGTTATACACAGGGGACTGGAACCAAACCCCAGCGTATAACAAGGGTCCACTGTACATCCTTATGTGTAATTATGTTATAAACCTCACATGTAAGAATAATTTGCATTTTGCATTATTTCTACCTCTAGAAGTCAAGAACAAGGTTTACAATTGTGACTAGTGATCAAGTAAAGACAACATCAAACAGCTGTCATCTGAAAATTATCTATCATGAGGCAAGGTCTAGCATGATTTACTGAGTAGTCATGTTCCCCTGTCTGCCTCACAAACATTTGTGACAAAAGGTGATGGCCACTAAATATCTGTAGTAAAAGGGGATTAGGATCAACAAAGAAAAACATTACATTGCAACACGCAATGAAGCGAAAACCTTCTATATACTTGAGATCTTGAACTATAGTATATCCTGGGTTGGAGGCATGAGCTATTAATTTTGAAAATACAGTTGTATCAATACAGTTTTAAATTCGGTTTGATTGAAAACTCCGTCAACAAGAATCACTGATACCTTCCCCCCTTACTCAGCCCATGGCCATACAAGAAAAGAAAAAAAGAACTGTTTTAAGATATTCATGTTCAGACTTCTCAAGTGTGTGTTCTCAACCCAGGATAAAACTAATACAGTCATCACAAGAAATTTCAGTAAAGAGAAGTCTCTTTGAGCCTCAGATCATCTACTCATGGAGGAAGCGCCTGAATTCTCTCCATTATTTGGAGTCCTGGCTTACATGTAGGCATCTCTAATTGATGGCTCTATTGAAGGTTGGCTTAGGCAATTTATATAAAAAATTGGGGTTTTTTGGGCATGTGGCAGGTTTCTACAAGAGTTTCTTCCTGACGTTTTGCCAGCATCTGTGGCTGGCACTTCAAAGAATGCTTGCCTGGAAAGGACTTGGGTATATATATTGTGTGTACCTGGAAAGGCAGGAGGGATTTGCATTGTATTGTTTTGTTGCTAATGGCAGGCCTCAGGGTGGGAGGGTCTTCAAAGAGGCCTGCCATTAGCAAACAAAACAATACACATGCAATCACGCCTGCCTTTCCAGGTCACCAATATATATATATATCCCAAGCCTTCCAGGCAACGCATCCTTGAAGATGCCAGCACAAATGCTGGCGAAACGTCAGGAAGAAACTCTTCTAGAACCTGGCCACATAGCCCGAAAAACCCACAAAAAACTATGGATGCCGGCCATGAAAGCCTTCGACTTCACAATTTATATAATTCTTACAACCTCTCATAGCAAGCCTTTAATGATGTGAATGCATAAAGAATGCTTCCAATTTTATTTTATTTTTAAAATTCATTTCATTTTGTCTAAATGTGTGTATCTCAAGCACTACAAGTTTGAGACACACTGAGTTACTTAAGTATGGAATTCCCCTGACACTAAATCCATTGCCAGAATGAAAAAGGAAAACAGAGCAGTTTTCCCATGTCCAAAAAGAGTAAAATGAAAGAGAAACTACAAGACTCTTGTTAGGTTCACATTTTTCTAGGAAGTGAACAAGATCCAGTTTAGATCACAACGTCTAAAATGTGTGAATATGTGCCTTCACAGTTGCCTGCTGACTTATGGTAATCCATGAATTTCACAAGGTTAATGTGAAATATAGCCCAAAACATCTGGTATTCCTTGGAGGTCCATCCAAGTGCTATGCACAAGAAATCACCTCCTTTCTATATACAGTCGGCCCTCCGTTTTTGGGGGGATCCATTCCGGACCCACCCACAAAAATAGAGACTCACCAATATTCAAGTCCCAGAGGCTTGAATGGGGTGCATGCCGCGAGCGCACGCAGGGCATGCACCACAGGGGTGCGCCCCATTGAAATTAGTGGAGGTCGCCTCTCCATGAATATTCAAGACCACAGGTCTCAAGTCCCTGAAAATGGAGGGGCGACTGTACTAACTTTCTTTAGCTACAGCCATTTACATTAACAAGCTAGTAAATGCATTTTGTTTATTTTATTCGGGACATTTTTATTCCATTTTTCTAGGTCACAGCAAACCACCTGATGCAGGCAATATAATCATTTTTAAAAAACACAATCACAAAGAAAATTTTAAATGCTAAGATGAGACCAGCAGGGGAAAAAAATAACAATATCACAAAAGTACAAGAAAGAGCCATCAAAAGCTAAGCAGGAGGCAGACCAAAGCCTTGTTCTTCAGACATAAGGAAATGCTACCAGAAATGTGAGCATATGGGTCTGGCAAGAAAGAGTTCCACAAGATAGTGCCACAATTTAGAAAGTGTTTCTCTCATATTCCCACCAATTATATTGGAAGGGGGGAGGTGAGAGGCTGTTGTAACTACAAGAAGGTCACTCCTCATGATATTTGTGAGTGGGCAGGATCATATAGAAAAAAAAATAGATGCCACATACCATTTAGGAGTCTAAAGTTGCTAGCAACCATTTGATTCCTCCCCAGAAGTGGACCAACAGCCAGCACAAGTGATGTTAACAGGATAGACATGCATCAATCACCCCACCCACCATATATGGAAATGAACCCCAACCAGCAGGTTGCTGTTTCTGTACTGTTTTCAATTGTAACCCCATCACTAAGCATGTGAAGTATGTCACAGCACCCTAAACTGGTGACTGAGAAATATGTGCCTATGCAGGTTCACTTTCTTCACAATCAAGCATTGCTGACACACCAATGAAAGATCAGCAAAAAGTGTACTTCTGTCTTATGCTATCTCCATCTCCCCCACTTAAAAGATCAGCATCACCAAACTGTGGAAGCTGTACCAAGAAGCTCATCATAGTCCATTATGTATATACTGCATTGTGCAACGCACAATTCAGTGAGTTCATTCAGATGTCCTGTCAAAGTATGGTTTGTCACTGTGAGTTCAGGCCTGGCTATATCCCTTCTCTTTTCACACCCAAATCAACACAACCCATCTCCTTATATCCTTTGCCTTTTGTCCTAATTTGAAGGAAAATGACAAGTTATCATTTTCTCCAAGGTAAGAAACTCCCCTTGCCACACATATGGAGCAAGAGCGCCTAAGGGAGGTAATTATGGTTTAGTGCCACCCCAGTAGCAAAAATATTTTCCATGGAAGTCATCGGCCCGCACAAGTGGAATGCATAAGTCCTACCACACATTTTCTTCCTTTCAAACGATTTGCAATGTTTTATAGATCTGAATCCAGGAAGTTCAGGGAGAAGATGAAAAACTTCAGCAAATATGTGAGAATGGACTTGGTTTGCTTGTAGCTTTCCAGTCACAGAACCACAGGAGTAGGCAGAAAATACTGTAGCGTCCCTATATGAATGCTTAATTTAAATTGCAGCTTCCTTTCTTTACCATTCTCACAAACCTACTGTCACACAAGGGAAGTGGGCATTAACTGATTCATCTGCAATATTCTCCGTTCTTTAAAACAAAGAGCCAAATTTGACTTTTGGAGCCTTCATTCAGACATGTACTGAATAGTCATTAGCATAACCTTCATAGTCACAGCAATCAAGTCCCCCCCCTCACCGCCCCATCTGTTACATGTATAAGTAATTTTAAACTATGCTAATTACAATATGAAAAGGAAGCAGGTGGGTCCAAAGACAAACACCACAACAATACAGTGCAACAGCTTTACTTCCTTAAAGGGAAGATGGCTTATTTCCTTATTAAGAGTTGTGAAGTGATATAAATCTGAATGGATAAACATTAGCAACAGTTTCCATCCCCCATTGAATGGAATGACTTGCACTGTAGACCAAAAAAGGAACAAATATCCAAGATTCCCCACTTATTCACTATTCTGCATTATGTATCCAATTCTGCCTATTGGATTATTATTTCATAGTTCATGTTCTTTCCAAGAGAGAGGGAGCAGGAAGAAGAACTACAACTTGTGAAGAACTACAACTGGAGAGGGGTGCTAGATCTGAGCCGATTTCCAATTTGCCTGCCAGGCCAGAAACTTCTTTAATTGTTCCCACAATCTGCCCCACTCACATACCAGAAACTGATTTCAGCTCTGCCCATACTAATGCTCCTTTTTTGACTCACTACTTTGAAGGCACACAACAACTCCTCTATAACAAAGTACAGAAAGAAAATTGGTGATTATTAAGACAGCAAAATGCAACCTTTTGGTCCCTGAGGACTTAATTCAGCTGTAGGTTGTGGGTCAGGAGCTTGTGGTCATTGCTGGAGCTGGTGGTGGCTCGGGTCAGAGTAAGCATAATCCTTTCATATTCTGCAGGCATAGATGGATGTTCCTTATTACATGCAGCCTTTCCCCCATATTCAGTCTTGCAACTCCATCTTTCTCAGACACAGGCTTCCCCCTATTCTAGTCTATCCCTCACACAGCCACATAAACATAGCTCCATGAACACAGCCTCCCCCGCCCCATGCAACTAAATATACATGGGAGTACTGTCATGGGAGGAGGCCAGCACTAACCTTCCTCTTCCTTGTGCTGCCACCCCTGTATACTGCCTTTCCTTAGCCTGCTTAATAGCGGTTTGGTGCACTGTGGAGACAATGATTTACATAGGGAGAACTATATACAGGGATTAACTGTGCTACTCAGCATATTCATCATCACAGACTTTCTCCTCCTGGCCTGCCATGCAGTGTCCAAATGGATTTGAAGTTAGGATGTGGGGGCTGGGAGGGAAGGAATGGCTCTCATGAGTGCTGCACTGAAGACCTTCAATGGATGCCTACAGCCCACAGGTTGACCAGATGTTGATTAAGGAAAGCACAAGCATTTGGGGATCCAACCACTTAGTCACTAGAGAAAGAATATGGAAATCTGGTTCCCAATGTATTTACTGCGATGGTTTTTGGGAAACCTAGATTCTCAGTAATTGAGATAGAATTGCTACAATTTCACAACTCCAGTCCCCCTTACCTGTAATACAGGACTGTTGTCAAAGTTATATGCACTGGGCCTTCCTTCCAGGGTTGAAAAGGCCACATTGCCTCCTGTCAGTGGAGAGATATCACTGAACTCATCTGTGCAAAGTGCCTGCTGTTCATCTTCCCCAGTCCTGATGAAACCTCGGTTGGATTTGTGGTAGGTGTTCTCACAAGATCCACTGTAATACTGGTAAGGTATCCATGGGCCATCTTCCTGGGTCCGCTTGTAGATGGCAAAGCTCTCTGGCCGGCTGGTGTGGAACTTCAGGCGTACATACGTAATATCAAAGGCCTTTCCTACAATGGGAGAAAGGTTGGAAATTAGACAAAAACAGCTGAAAGTAGAAAGAGAGGCAGAAATATCTCCTCAGTCTTTCCAAAGCCATCAGAGATTTGGATTCTTAGAATACATATGTGAAAAGTGCTGTGTTCCATACATAGCTAGGATGGGTTATTTTTTTTTTTTTGGGGGGGGGGGGGGAAGACTACCATTTCCAGACCTCCTAGCCAGCCAGTAGCCATGCTGGTCGGGGGACTCTAGAAGATCAAGTGCAAACAATAACTTTTCCAACTTATGAGTGTGTTGGTCAGAATGAACATTTATATTCACCATACTACAAAATTGTATATAATTACTATCCTTCTCAAAAGTGGAAAATAAGGACAATAGAAAAGGTTATATGGAAAGGAACATCTCCCTTATCATTCTTACCATATATTCAAGACCTTCAAGAGTTTCTTTCTGAGGTTTTCACTGAAGGAAATATGTTAAAGATTTACAAAAGGGAGGGCCTCCTCAGTGATTACACTTTGACTTTAGTGCCAACTTTGCTTTCTTTTCAGTACCAAATTAAGACATTTGTTTGCTCAGGGATTAGAAAGTCTTAAATGTAAAATTAGAAGCTTGGTCTAAATTGATTTTGGATAGATTAAAATACGGTTTTAAACCTTATGCTGTTGTACATTTTATTAGAATCAAATATTCATTTTTACATACTTAGGTACGCTGCCCTGGAAACCTTGTGGGGAAATACATCTAACACATTTGTACCCAGAGCTTCTTCCAACTAAGTTCACTGTAAATACAGAGATGACTCCTTCTGTTCTCACAACAACCCCAGAAGATAGATCAGTGATACAGTTGAGTAGTTCAAGGCTATCAAGCGAGCTTCATGTACTGAGAAGGGATTTAGCTCATCATTCCCTAGTTTAAATACTGTACTCTGCCCATACTAATTTTGAGTCATGGTCAGGGCATGTTTCTTCTGTGTAAAATTAAACACTTAAAGGAAACATGAGTTCTGAATATGATCCATCTTATTCAGATTGCAATACATCTGTTCTATATTAGATAGTTTGTTCATTGAGTGAAAAACAATGAGACTGCATATTCAATACTGTATTGTAAGATCAGTAACTGGCTTTTATAATTTTATCATTTCATTTAAAAGCAGTTTCTAAAATGGTATAAAACATATCTGGATCTTGAGCCCTAACTCATTCTTCCTTACCCATGGATTTTAAGACCTTCTGATGAGTTGCAGGGTAAGGCTTGAAATCAGAATCTTAATATAGTCTAAAACACAAAAAAGCTGGTAATAAAAAGATTAACAGGGAGAGTGATAACCCATGAGTTTAAAAAAGAAATCCTTAATTCACTTGGCTCTCATAATTGTGGGTAATCTGAACAAGCAGCTTAGATAAATACATCTCAATAGCATTTTGCTGAATTGAAATACAAAATTAAGCTCTCTTATGAGTGGCCCATTTTGTATGGTCAAGCCAAATATGAACAAGCTCCCCCCTTTCTGCATGCAGACTCTTTGCTTCTTTTGTTGCAGTGGAAATCATCAAACTAATACCAGGAAGCCTCTAATTAACTACAGTTTCCTCTTTCATCTAAGCCAGTTTGAAGCTGAACTTCAAACCATAGTTTAGGACCACGGTTTATTCCCAGTTCAGGGGGGAAAAAACTTCACAATTTATTTATTAATTATACAATGTTTGGCTTAATAACGCAAAAAGGATGTGCTCCTTTGTGTCTTAATTTAATAAGCAGAGAGACTATTGTTGAAACATGGCCAGTGTTTCCATATTACTAACTTTACAGAACAGCAGCTAAGATTGATCTCCTATGCCTATTTTTCCTAAGAGAAAATTACATTGTGTGACCTTTCAGATGCTGTTTGGACCTTAACTACCAGCAATCATTGCTTGCTTAGCCAATAGTGAGGAATGCCAGTTTGTAGTTCACCACCACCTGGAGGGCTGCACGATTCCTACCCCTGGCTTAAGTAAATATGTCAAGTGTCACACTGTAAAGAATGTGAGCTGGAAAGTTCTCCATTCAGACCTAATCTTGGTCAGGCTTCCTTAGGTGCGCTGAATGAAATCATTCTCTCAGCCCTGACACTGGTATACTGCCACTGAAAAAACTATAGAGCTGACACTTCTTGGTTTGTTTTGAACATTCAAAACACACTGTAAATATTTTCACTAGGTGTTGTTTTTAAGGAGGATCCACATAGACTCACCGGGGAACTCCAAGCCAGGTGACATGATTCTGGAATATGACCTGATCTTGAAAAGTACAGTGGTACCTCGGGATACGAAATGCGCGGGTTACGAAATTTCCGGGATACGAAAAAGTTGGATTGGCCAAAACTGTTTCGGGTTACGAAATATTTTTCGGGTTACGAAATTCATTTCGGCGCGAAATTCAAATGCTATAGGCTTCCAGCGCTAACGGAAAGCTATTTCGGGTTACGAAATTATCGCGTTACGAAAGGAATGGCGGAACGAATTAATTTCGTAACCCGAGGCACCACTGTAATGTTTTAGAGAACAATCCCCATGGCCCAGTGACTTTGCTAGCTAAGACATTATGAGAGTTGTAAACCTCCAAAGTAACTTTTGGTAAGTAAGGCCATTGGAAAGAAACAAAATCAAGTGGATCAGCTTTCTGGCCATGCTCATAGTTCCACTTTCTCTAAAGCCTCTTTCTCCGTGGCCTCTGAAGGCAAAGAGGAAATGCTGGAGCTGGGCCAGAAAGCGGAGGCCTTTTGTTATAACTGGAACCATTGTTAGTTCTTGTGGGATTATAGCGAAGGGAATGAAGGAACTGTTTTCAGCTCAACCCAATCATCCTGGAAAGGACAAAGAGAAGCTAGGAGAAAGCTCCTTTGACATTATTTCTGTAGATCACCAAGATACATAAATAATACTTTGGGGGCTTACACTAGGAATTCCACAAGCACCCAAATTTGCAAGCCCCCTCCTCTATAATTGATGTACAAAATATCCACCATACCCTGTGTGGACTTCCCAAAACAGTTGTGCAAAGAGGCTGCCCCTTATCATTCTTTCCAAATACTGCCATACCCCTAAACAAGTCCAATAAATGTCAGTTCATTTAAACATGAGAATTGCTGCTTCCTAAGAATGTGTGGAATTTCAGGTTCTCACTTCTCTGTTATCTAGTATGTATTTTTTTCCCAAACTTTCCTCCTTCAGAAAATCTTCTTCTACAAAAAGTTTGTCTGGCAAAGAACCCAAGCACACAGCGGACAATTCTAGAATGAATTTTGGGACTGCCTTGTAAGTAAGTCAACTGAAAGCTACTATCCTGCAGCAATTTTTACTCCTCCTCTAAGCCATTCCTATTTTGATGGGCTGCAAAACAAAAGAAACACACTGAACTTTGGACACAATCCAAGTTCAGTTCAGTATTTTTAAGGCCAATTGATTTAGACCTTTCCCATCAGAAACAAGAGAGCTTTAAGAGTTTAAAATTTGGCCTGGACTGCATACCAGCTAGCCTTCTCATAGGTCTTACCTACTTGGTGGACTGCAAGTAATTCTTACTTCATCACAGGGAGTCAAATGATCCCCCCCACAATGCTGTTCTAGGACAAATACCATTCATAAGGGCAATCTTTGTACTCTAGTCTAGAGCAGTGATTCTTAAACTATCTGATATGAAAGACCAGTAGGTCTTTTCGCCAAATGTACCTGGAACCAGCACTATATTTGTGCCCAATGGCTACAATTCTGTCTTTCCTTGAAAATCTGCCACAGACTGGCAGCCAATGGCTTGAGGAATGGCACAGGCCCACCACTTTTATTAGCATTGGTCTAGATTACACCTCACACTATGCCTCCCGCAAATAGCTATGCCTCTCAGGGAAAGACCATAAAAAGAAATGGCCAGGGGAACAGATGAATTTCATATGCTGTATGCTGTGTCCAGGAAGCATCTCAAAAGAAGACTAGAAGCTGTAGACAGTTTGAAAACAACTGGCTTAACTTCTTCCAGCCCTAGACTGAAGCAATTGCAAATAGCCCTTCCCTAAAAAAAGGCCAAAGAATGGAACATTCAAAATTATGAAAAATATTCTCTGCCATAAAAGAAGCACATGATGTGGAGGTGACAGGAATTGGAAGCATCAAGGATGTGAAAGGAGAACATTAGAAAGAACCCAGTTTTCATTCCCTGAGCCACAGTGTTCTGCTGAAGTCCCTTGACACCACAAACAATTTTAACAGCTTCAAGATCTGGGTTGAAAAGGAAAGCCTTTCTGAACTAGAAATGAAACAAACAGCTCATAAGCTTCACTGTTTAAGAACACTAGCACTTCTGTTAAAGAGACGCTTCAAGGAATTTTCAGCAAGGACTAGAGAGACAGCCTTCCAGCCGAATGTAGCAACAGGGGGACAGTGCTTATTGTTTCCAAGTTTTACAGTGATGCAGCAGGCTGAAATGGCTGCCATTCCTCACCAGCAATATAAAACTGGCAAATGTTTTTTGGTCACTGGCCTCTCTAAGGCTCAAGACAAACAGCTTCTGAGATACCCACACAGGCCAGCTGGGCGCTCATCTGCAAGGCGGGCTCCCTAACTCTTATATCCTGGTGACAGGAGGAAAAAATGGACCCGGAGAGCAAAGGAAGAGCTAAAGAGTTGCCCCTGGGGTGCCAGAAACAGTTAACAAGAATTACAACTGTGGGAAGAGCTTTAAAAAAAAATCACCTTCCTCTCAAGACTTCTTGGCTGTGAGAAAAGTTCCCAGGATGAGGTGTACAGCTGCACGCCAGCTGTTATTGTTTCACCTCAGTGGGCAGGATTGGATGCACATACAATCTTGCCCTAATCATCCCGTTCTGCAGCCTGGCAACAAAAACACATATAGAAGAATGCCCTTCAGCCCAAACCAGTTTTTATGCACTATACAAACACAAAAGAACACATAGTTGTTTATGGTATCACAGTCATCTCAAAGCGGCATGGTTTCCTCAGGCTATGAACAACAATTTCCGTTACTATACTGATTGTGCCTGTTACTTGGTACAACCCATTACCCAGGTTGTTTCTTTTCTTAAAGAGTCATGAAATTCATCCATTGTGGCAAGACACAAGAGTTCAGTGGCTTTTTGAAAAACAACCAGTTTACAAAAAACTGGCCAAAGGGATAAAAACAACATTTCCAAGTTCTGAGCAAGACTCTACCTCAGCTTCAGATGAGAGCTTTCCAAACTCCTTTTTCCAACAGTAGGAGCAGTAGTCTTTCTTTTCAGCCACACTTATAAACTGGTCTCCAGAATAACACAACACCTTCATTACTACATGTAAGTCAGCAACTACAGTATGTATATGAGCGCTTCTGACTTTTGCATCTTAGTCACTCTTACTAGAACCAGATTTACAATGTAGAATACACAGCCTTTCAAACTCTCTTTGTTTCTCTGTTCCAGCCTAAGCCTTTGCAATTCATTTACAAGAGTTGGTTTTGAGGAAACCCCATATGCCTACAAGAATCTGCCTTCTTGAGCAGATGATCCTGGGATCATTTTAGAGCCAAAATGAGGAACATGTGGCCCTCCATAACCTGTAGCAACTGGCCTGCAACTCCCACCAACCCTCACTACTGGCTATTCTGCTCCAAGTAACAGGCGCATGGCTGATGAAAGTTGGAATCCAACAACATCTGGAAGCCACAGTTGTCCACGGTGCATACTCAGGTCACATATAGTTTGCTAAGGCCTGTCAGATCTCTCTGTCACTCTTCAGAAACACATTTCCCTGTGGTTGCCCACTAGAGGGGACCATGAAACCTGTGTTACTGTACTTATCTTCCAACTGAGGGATCCCCAAATGCTTCAAAGTGCCACCTGGAAAACAGTATAGAAAACCTCTGATTTACACCATAGCACAAGAATTTAGCAGCATACAGGTTAGCTTTATGTCATTGTTGTTACTTACTGTAAAGCTGACTTCAACTTATGCCAACTCTATGAATGAGAGACCTCCAGGTCACCCTGTTATCAACAGCCCTGCTCAGATTTTGCACAGGTCAGGCTTTATGTACTGTACTGTGCCAGAAAGAAAAGTTGTGTAGTCCGTCCTTTGTAGGAGGTCAGAGGAGTTTGGAGGTGTCTCATTCACAGGTTTGCCATAAGTTGAAGTCAGCTCAAAAGCAGCTATCAACAATGGCAACGTGTATGTGCTTATATATGGTAATAAAATCTTCCTGGTTTCTCCCAAGCTTTGTCTCCTTCCCGTTCTCCACTGCCTCCTCATTAAAATTTCTTGGATATAAATCCCTTGCAAAGTGATCCATCTTCCCTTAATTTGTAAAGCACCTTGTATTTAGTTGGTCCCATATAAATACATTGTTATAACAAATATCAAAATATTTCTAAAAGTGTAATTCAGCAAATTATAATTCATAACATGAAAACCAAAGCACTCATGTGTCCGATATAAAAAGTACAACAGACTCGGAAGAGCCTGTGGATTAACTTAAAAATTATACTAGGATAATAACCAATGGTCCAAACCTCTCTTTTCTGAAGAATACTGGGAAAACCATTAAAAATCTATTTTTCCTTTCCTATATACATCACAGGAACTTGGGGGCTGAGGGGAGAGATGGAAGAAATTAATTACCATTGCTTTGAAGTTTCCTATTCAACCATTATTGGCAAGAATAAATAAACAAGCTTTTCAGCTCCCACTGACATCTTCCAAAATCCTGATATAAAAGGAAGGCAACCACACAGAAATCTTAACTTGTCTTGTAAAAGACAGGTTTTACAACAAAATTATTTTCACCATGGACTAAATCATGCCAAATCTTCTACTAGCGAGTACTTGGTGAAATAAACCTATCCCTGTCACTCCGAACAGATGACCAGTAGCAATATGGACAAATTACACCATCCTTAGCAAGTGGGTAAGTTAAGCCACATTCTCCTGTACGCTCTCTATGAGAAATTCACCAGCACTGATTAAACATTAAGACCTTCATGGCACACAGGAGAAACAGCCCAGTGCATGCATGCATCTCTCATTTGGTATAATTCCTGAAACAGGCCTGTTTAAGATCCATAAACTACATTCAAATCCTGAATTTGTGACTCTGCTGTAGGTATGAGGAATCTGATTTCTGCCATTCGGATTAATTTCATTAGTCCTTGGGTTTTATTTGCTCAGACACTAGACAAATAAAGCTAAACAGTTTACAATAGTTTGCAAAAGTTTCTTTGTTATATAAGTTGTTCATTTTGAAACCATGTTATGTTTACTGAGGGGCTGATCTTCAAGCCAAGGATTTAACTTTATTATACACTGAACTCTGATCTCCAGATGTAGGAAGGAACACACACACACACACACACACACACAATATGTCCTTCAGGTATACACATGCACACACTCTACTCCACAGATGAAGTATTCTGTTCTCTTCTAGCCTGTTTGGCATCCAGAGGACTAGGTGCTAGTTCTCATTGGTTCAAGAGTTACTCAATTCACTGTCAATCTCCTAATAAGACTTAAAAGAATCTGTACCCTTGTGTGTGAGTGTGCGTGTGTGTGTATTCATGTGCCTTCAAATCTTTACTCTATTAAAAAGTAAGGCAAGAAGCCTGGCGTCAAAGCTTCCTTCATTTAGTTGCTGAAAGAGCCAAATGGGACCAGTTTGTGGGGATTTTCAGAACAACACAGATTTAGCAGGGCAAGGAAGCTGCTAATAACTGTAACCACAGTCATTTTATGGGTGAATTAAAATGCATAAGTGCCAAAAAGTCAACAAAATAAAAAAGCTCCATTTCAGCCAAGATGTTGAGAAATTCTTTTCATTTCTAAACTTTGAGAAACCAATTACCCTGAGTTAAGCCCTCATTTACACATTAGCACACATGGTTGTTTCTTTGGGAAAGAACATGGATAGCACAAATAGAGAAACTGAAAGGAGTCGCAAATTGTTGTTGTCAATTGCCATCAAACTGACTTCAGCTTTCGCATCCTATGAATGAACGACCTGAAAGTCATTCTGTCATCAACAGGCATACTCAGGTCCCGCAGATTCAGGGCTGTGACTTTCTTGCTTGAGTCTATCCACCTGTAATGCAGTCCTTCTCTTCTCCTATTGCCTTCCACTTTACCAAGCATTGTTGTCTTTTCTAGTGAGCCATGTCTTCACATGATATGTCCAACAGTCTCAGTTTACTCATCTTGATTTCTAGGGAGAATTCAGGCTTGATCTAGGGCCCATTTATTTATGTACAGCATTCCACAGTATCTATAAAACTTTACTCCAGCACCACATTTCAAATGAGTTAATTATGTTCCTATCAGCCTTCTTCACTTTCCACCTTTCACAATGGTACGTAGAAACAGGAAATATGATGGCTTGGACAACTCTAACTTTAGTATTCAATGATTCACTTTTACACTTCAGGGACTTGTCTAGTTCCTTCATAGCTGCCCTTCTAAGTCTTAGCCTTCTTCTCATTCTTCTAATAAACCTTTTAACTCTTTCAATGTCTTCGCTATTTACTTTAAAATAATCAGTGGTGATTATTTTTATTTTCTTAATGTTCAACTGCCCAGTCATGGAAACCCACTGAGTGACCTTCGGCAAGTCACACTTTCTCAGCCTCAGAGCAAGGCAAAGGCAAAACCCTTCTAAACTAATCTTGCCAGGAAAATCATTTGATAGCCATTGTCTTGGGGTCTCCATAAGTCAGATTGAAGGCATACAACAACAACAACAACAACAACAACAACAACAACAACATTCAACTGTAAACCTGCTTTGACTTTCTTTGACTTTCTTCAGTAATTGTTCTAAGTCTTTTCTATTTCTTATTAGTAATACAGTGTTATCTGCAAATCCTGTACTATTGATGTTCCTTCCCCCCAATTTTCACACCGCCTTCTTCCAAATGTAATTTTGCTTTGTGTATGATATTTTCAGCATACAGGTTGAACAGACAGGATGATAAAATGCAGCTTTACTTTTTACAATGTTGTGGCATGCTTGGTCTTTGATGTAGAATTTTGATCATCAGTTTACTTGCATGGGAAATAAATGAAATTGTCCTGTGGTTACTGTAATCTCTAGTGTCATCTTTCTTGGGAGATATATTGCAAATTGGGAGTCTTATCTTCTGGCAGTACCTCTTGTTTAATTTTGAATGGTGTCATTACAGGGTTTTCACGGTAAGAGACATTCAAAAGAGGTTACCATGCCCTCTTTGCACAGTACTACCAAGTGTTAGCCATGATGCCACTGATGTCATCTCCGAGAGATCTTCCACCAGTGTCAACACCCACTACTCCCACCACCCAGCAGCTGTTTGGCATATTTGATCTGGCTCCTCAGCAAAAGCCTGTCTGACATGGAGAACGTACTAGCAGCAGTGCTACTGTCAGTACAGTATAGCCCCTTGCCTCACAGGAGCACATAATCTCACCAACACAAAAAAGTATTGCCATGATGGGACTAGCGAACAACATAAGGATGTGTGTGTGTGTGTGTGTGTTTAAGAGTTCAGTGACTTAGGCTACAATGCAAAGAATTCAAATACATTATGAACACCCTCACTGCAAACAGTGATTTAGAAGAGCAGCAGTACAACTGAGAGTCTAAATAAATGCAAATATGTGAACACAAACCCTAGCAGCTTGTCCAGTTTTGGACAAACTGCTGGGGACAGGGTGGTCGCAGGAGAATATGGAGCACAGAAGCAACCAGGACATACACAAACACACTCATATACATATCCCCGCTCAGAGTCATTTCCTTCTGCCAAGTTTATCTTGAGAAAAAGGACTGCCAAGGAGGCACTTGGAAGTAATTCCTTACAAATAATGTTAATGCTAATATATTAATTTTGGGGGGTAATGTGGACATTGCAGATTTTTTGCAACATTATACAGTGGACAGTAAGGATAAACAAAAACATTTGGGTTTACTATCCAGATCAAGACTCTTAGCATTGCTATGCTGTCTAGAGATGCCGGGGCTTGCAGTCAGACAACATGTGGAGGAAGTATGAGTCATTCCCTTCTCTTAGGGAATCGCTTGGTTATAGTCTCTTATTTGTAATAAATAGAAGAAAAAGAAAAAAAGGAATATTGATTCTAGTTTAAATTATTGGATTGGAAGCATACTGAAGTACAGAATTGACCAATAATAATAATAATAATAATAATAATAATAATAATAATAATAATAATAATAATAATAATATCTCCTGCTTCTCCCTTCGGTATAACCCATGCCTTCACCACTCAAATCTGTCGTAAAGTCCAAGCCAATTTTTATTTATATCAATTTAAATCCTAGTTTGTTCTCCTTCTTTGTGATGAATCCTGTTGATAATGGAAGTTATAGAGTGCTCAGACAATACTTTGCTCATGGTCTCCATGCCTAGGAATCTGTTAAACAGACACTACAGATGAAAATACAAAACCAGAAAGTGTGTATACTAGAGGAGTTAACTGTTTGTTGCATTCCCTTTGCATTTCATGCTGGCTTTGGGAAATCTGGGAGTTGCAATTCCAAAAAGAAGTACTGTATTTCCAAATTATAGTCATTCTTGTCATGATTTTTAAAACCTCCAAATTTCAAACTAAATTTACCTTTAATCCATACTTATTTACTATCAACCAACTTTCCTTCAGTTCCCATTCTATCTCATAGTGTTCACGTTTTTAAATGAAAATTCATGGGAGGTAATAAAGCACTGAACTCAAGTCAGTACATAACAGAAAGGGGAGGGGAGTGGACCTCAATCATAAACCATACCAGGAAGCAGAAAACTTTCCAAATAACTATTTCAAAACTAGAACACAGGGTCAACCTGTGCTTTTGAGCCTTTTATTTAAAGGTCAACAACATTAAGGTGGGGCAAAGGATGGGTCTTACACTTCAAAGGTTTCTGAAATTTTTGTTTTCTGAAGCAAAAGGGATGGGCTTCATGTTATGAACAATCCTATGCTACATAAAAATGAAGTGTACGATGCATTTAAGCCCTCTAATGACCAGATGGCATGTTCAATATATCAGATGTATCCAAGTCTGAAAGGAATGAATAGATACAGATTTAAAATATTAGATCAGAAATATATTAGTGACTGTCTTCAAGAAGAGTATCAGTCGGTTCCCAACAACCCATCCTTCCTTGCAGCAAGTAGAGGACTACTTCAGTAACTCTACTGGAGAAAGATAAATCTGGTCACTCTACTCACTGCTTCTCGAGTAGAAGAGCAATGTTGACTCTGTCCTAGTATTTTAATACCACCTTTTCACAATATTCAAAAATGAGGTAGGAAATGAACACACTACTTATGTTTCCTCTTCCACTTGACCATTTGGAAATACCTCCATAAGGTTGCGGGCACCTTAAAACCATGGAGAGAGAGCACAGAGGCTTTGCATTTACAGAGCATTAGTTTCAGTCTCTACCTTTGCCAGTTTAAAAGAAAGAGGTCTTGAATAAGAAGGCTAAAGACTCAGCCCAAGATCAGAGAGGAATGTCCCCTGGATTAGATACTGCATTGATCCAAGACAGTCCTCAAGCCTTCCAGATACTTTGGGCTTAAACTCCCAGCCAGCACAGTCAATAATCAAGGCTAGTGGATGGTGCAATCCAAAACCCCTGGAAGGCCGAAGTTTGTGTTTGAAAAAGCCATTAATTAAATATCTGCTGGCCCACAGGGTTTCAAACAAGCATTCCCTTAGCAGTTCCATCCACAAGCTGCCATCGGCTTTGCTATGAAATAGCTTTTAAAAAGAGGTGGGCATCAGCAACAGGCGGCGAGATTGACATGAGTGGGGAGGGGGTGTTGCAAGCCACATTAATCCCTCGGCATAAATGCCAGCAAATCTAAAGGAAGTGCTGCAGCCTTGAATCTATAAATACAGAGAAGGGAAAAACTATGCAGAGATGCCATTTAAGTCAATAAAGGAAAAAGTCCCCTCCCTTGTCCTTAGAGTACAAACGTCCCCTTGTCCCTCTGCTCTTCAAAACGGATGGATACAAGTGCCAGATTGTGAGAAGATTGGTTTCATGAGATAAGCATGAGCTGGAAATTCCTCCACTTTTGCTCCCTGCATCTTAAATTTTTCAGAGCTGCTCTTAATAAACAATGAAGATATCTTAATGGGACTGTCAGTTAACATCTGAGGTAACAAAGGGAAGGCTAGTCAGTCAAGGTAGTGGATACACAAGGTTACACAGATGTTTTCTCAGTACACTGGGGCCTCCGCATACGCAGACTTTTTATAAGCGGCTTTGAGTGTACTCGCTCAAGCCGCTGGGCGCGCGCGGGGCAGAAGGGGCGGCGTGTCCCATTCAGTTGAATGGGCGCACATGGCCATTGCGCTGCGCGCACCTCCGCACCACCGTGCACGAGCCCCATTGTTTCCAATGGGGCTCGAGCATAGGCGGAAATTGCCATACGCAGCGGGATCCGGAACGGATCCCCCGCGTATGGTGAGGTTCCACTGTACAATCATTGCAACCAGAAGGCAAGT
>NC_056525.1:120849307-120874077 GCF_019175285.1 Sceloporus undulatus
CTTGGGAAAGCCCAAGTGTTCTTGGTAAAGACATGGACTTTTTTCTTCTCCAGATTACCACAAAGTCAGCTACACAGTTTGTATCACCTGTGATACTCTTGACAGAGCATCACCAATTGGGGACAAATGTGAACCGTAGCCTAGTTTATGGCAAACAAGGATGGACTATTTTCTGGAATATCTGTATTTCATCAAGCGCAAGTCTGCTCTGCAAAACCTTGCAAATGCTTTTTTAAAAGTCTGCATAAAAGTTACAACAGACACAAGTCTGATCCAAACCTCAAAGCTTGGAAAACAGACACAAGCAATAGACGCTTGGCTCACACATTCAATAAGGAAGTGCAAATAGATCAGTTGTTTATTTATATGTGGACCAAACAAATATTTTTCTGATCTCTAGGAGGAAACAGAACTTATCTGACCCTAATAATGAAAATTTTTCCACAAGTATGAAAATTAACACACCAGAGTTAAACACTTCATCATGCAAAATTGTTAGTAAGAATAACAAACTACAAAGAACAAATTTAAAGTAAAGCAGGCAGAAATCTGTATCCTGTCTGAGGGTCAACTCCAAAGGCCCGACAAAATTAATGCCACCTGAAAGCCATTCTCCTTGAACAGCTAACAATTCTTAAATGTTAAAGAGAAGTAAAAAAGAATCCAAGACACACACTCAAAAAAAGCACACCTATTACAATGCGGGGTGATGCAAGAGACATGCATAAGGCTCTTTTTCACCCAGTTGGCATTCTGAGACCTAAATTATATATGATGGAAGGAGGATATGTATGTGCACGTATACACATACACGCTTGAAGAGGGTCCACATGTTCAGTGGCCAGAACATCAGCATAAATATGAAATCTGCATCTGTAGTTGCCAGTAGCCCAATGAAAACATGACAACAACATTGGTTCAGTGATTGTTCTGCACTATTCTAATATACGCTTCCCCCATATCACATTTAAACCATGATTCCAGCTAGATTAAGAGTGGACAGCATAACCCTCCAGATGTTGTTCAAATTCTTCATCACAGTCTTTGCTGGCTTGGAGTGATGAGAGTTGGAGTCCAGTAACAAATGGAGGGTCTCACTCACTTCACCCACTCCTGGGAAGAGATCCAATTAGATGTGACTGTTGCATAATCCATGTATTAAAATGGCAGACAGGTCAAAAGTGAGAGTGGTGTAAATCAGTAGGACAGCAGGGGTGCAGAACCTCTCTAACCCACCCATTCTTCCTTCTCTTTACAACCTAGAGATTCTGCCTCCCCCCCCCCCACTCCAAAATCATCACAGTCTTAAGTTTCTATACCTGTTGGAGCCACTGGAAGGGAAGGAGACAAAAGAATGACCATATCCCCAAACAGGAATGTGTCCAGAGAGTGGCAAACAAGTCTAGAAATCAAGCCCTATGAGAAACGACTGTACGTGTTCAGCATGTTAGGCTGGAGAAGATCAAGAGGTGACATGACAGCCATCTTTAAATATCTGAAAGGCTGTTGGATGGAAAATGGCAATGAGTTTGTTTTCTGCTGCTCCAGGGGGACAAAACCTGAACCAATTGGGTCTAATTACAAAAAACAAGATCCCAACTACCTTAGAAAATACTTTGTGACAGTAAGAGCTGTTCAAGAGTGGAACAGACTGCCTTGGAAAGTGGGGGATTCTCCTGCATTGGTGGTTTTAAACAGCCACCTCCGAAAGATATAAACTACTGACTAGGCGGCCCTTGAGATCTCTATGAGACTTTAACTGGATTATAGGAGGAAAAGAAATCAAGAGGTAGGCAAGTAGCCTCTGGTAAAGGTTTGGAATCCTTCTATAACATTTAGGGTGTATGACATTTGTTACAAGACCACCTTCTAACTGAAATCAATTGACACAATAAAAAGAGTTCTCTCTCCCCCTCCCTCTCTTTTAAATAGGTCATATCACATCCTTTCATGCTCAGAAAGACATGGTTTGTTCTCGGGCCTCTGTGAACGTTTCTGCCTGTAGCAACAGGATGCATTTTACCTCTTTATGTTTTCTTTAATTTTTCTGAAAGAACAGCCTAAGCATTTTGTCTCCTTTGTTTTATCCGCTGCCAACCATAAAAAATGTCCACCTACTCAAGCAGGAATTCCCTTGGGAGCCAGATGTGTCTGGGAAATGAAGGACAACATAGAAGTTTAAACAAGATTCAAATGGAAAGTTGTATTTAAGTCACACTCAAGGCCCATATAAATTGAATAACCTTCATATACTGGTGTCTGTGCATGTACACAATAAAATTATAGTTAAAGCTACAAATATGCCAGCATCCCAATAACCCCGTTGGAGTCCCTATGAATATTTCAGCTGTGGAAACGTCCCTTCAGATTTCAGAGAAAGAAGCCCTCAAGCCATTTTAATCACTAGTAGCACTTAAGCAGCGTCATGCCATCAAACTGGGCAAAGCCAGTATATCACATTGTTAAGAAAGAGGGGTGTGAACTAGAAAACAGCTGGTTCAAATCTAACCTCTAGTGAGTTTATGACTCACAAGGAACTCACAGGCAAGGTGTTATCCCTCAGGTTCAGACATCTTCCAATCTTGCAGGGTTGTTGAGATGATCACTAAAAATATACCTCCTATACTGTCAAAATAGGCATATTATTATATTTTGATTTTCACTGGTATATTAGTGCCTTATCTTATTTATTCTCCTATTGGCTGCTTTGCTGGCTTCCCCATTTCTTATCTCAAGCCACTCATCTCTGACACCCATATCATTTTTACTGAACAGCACTTTTGATGATCATACTCTGTACCAGGAGCAGATAATCTTTTGCTCTCCAGATGTTCTTGACTAGAACTTCCACAATAACTTACAATTAGCCATGCTGAGTGGGACTTTCAATTTCCCCAGCATCTCATTCCATCTTCATTATCTTTCTATCTGCGTTTTTCCCCTCCCAATCCACTACTGACTCAGCTAATCACCTTTTATTTAAGCCCAAAATTACACAGTTTCTTAGCTGTCTCATTTCACTTGAACACTCTCCTTCACAACATCTAGCTCACTCAAACCATTATTATTTTCAAGAAGGGACAGAAAACCATTTTCCTCCTGTTACAAGCTCTCAGACAATATTAGCATCTTTGCCTCTCCGCCTTGTGTATCATCTCTCTCGACAGTCCGCCTGCAGGTGTACATGTAGAAGGTAGCAGGCCTCTCAGATTCATATCAAAACTACAAATGCTTTGTTGAAAATGTATCTTTCACTGAAAATGAAATCCATACAATGAAATACAGATTCCTCACCCAAAGGATGGCGCATTATAGACTGGTCCATAGAGACGCCATCATCGCGTGTGAGGGGCGGCGCTTTTAGATACCCCTCGCCCCTTGCACGTGACAAGGGCGTCAAAATGATGGCACCCTATACAGATGGGTGCCGCCATTTTGACATGACGGACGCCTAGCGTCCGCTCATCGCAGTGCAGAGTACCATTGGTGCCTTGCGGCATCATAACTGCATCATAACTGCGCCGCAAGAACCTGCTTTTTGTGGGTTCTTTTTGCTGCGCGGAGGAGCCACATGGTTTGTCCGCTGCGGCTCCCTCGTGCAGCAAACAATGGTGGTCTGTAAAACACCTAAACTCCTCAATTGGGGTTGCCACTTGATCAAAGAAATCCTTTGTTAATATGAGTCTTAATATATCACTTAGCTATGAATAAACAATATGAATAAACCAAAATTCTCTTTTTAAATGTCACACATTACCACAAATACTGCCGTAGAGGAGGTATTCCGCCAGTCCCCATCCACCATCAGTAAGATACTTAAATGTGTGATTTAAGTATTTCTATTACAAATAAGATCTACAGGGGATGGCTTTTTCTCGGTCCTGCCACCATCAAAGGCATGCCTGGTGAGGATACAGGACAGAGCCTTCTTGGTGGCTGCTCCCACCCTCTGAAACTCCCTTCCATAGGAGACTAGGCTGGTCCCTTTCTCTGCTTTCCTTCCACCAGTAGGCAAAAATATTTTTATTCAGGCAAGCTTTTAATATATAATTGTGTCAGGAAGGCTTTTATACAAGGTGTGTGCTTTAGATATGTTTTTAAACTTTTGCACGTTTTTGTCATTTTATAGTTTTTGAGCTAGATAATTTTAATTGTTTTACATTTTTATTGTAAAATTTTTTGAATATCTTTATTCAACATCAGTGATTCATACATTTTTTAATATCCATTCCTACAGATTACATATATTTACATTTTCTTGTTTCTTACATGTTCATATACATAGTCTTGTTGTGGTTTTTTATTAGTTTAATACCCCTGTCTCTCACCTTCTTTAACATATTATTTATTTTGTTTGAGTTTTGTTAAAGCCAAATCAGTTCATTGTTCTTTCTATGACCATTGCTATTCTTTCTTTGATCTGTGTTTACTCACAAATATCATCTATAATCGATATCTGTACATTTTGGTAAGTATCAGTCTAATCCGTTTATATCTTTATAAAGATATTGTAAAAAAATTTTGAATGATTTTATCTGTGAGCTGCCTTGGATTCCTTTCCGGAAGAAAGGTAACACAGAAGTTAAATGAAATGAAAAAACAAGAGTTTTTTTAAATATCTGCTAACTTATCAGAGTACTTTAAAAAAAAAAATTAACACTGATTATCCAGCAGTTTGAATATTGAAGCCATGGTTTCAATTATGTTAGCCAAAGTTGATGCCCTGCATGAATGCTAACAAGGGAGAACATAAGCAACTTCTTATATGCTTACAAGCAATTGGTGGGCTAAAAAAAATCCAGCCAATTTGTAACAGTAGCTTAAATCTACCATCCAGGTATGAGTGACACAAAATGGGCAATAAAATGTCAACAGCTGTTCCAGAACATCTGTAAAAAATATAGTTAAAGGAACATGCAGTTCACTTGTACATGAAGTACTGTTCCCAAAGAAAGCCAACCACCCACAAAAGGCAATCAGTCCAAATATACTGAGCACAATCAACACCTTAATACTCCTGTTTTCTAGCATCAATGTGAAGTTTTGATTCTTTTGATAGGAAGGGAGGTAAATTTTGGTGCTGAACCTCCATTTCTTCAGCTACCAGTAATTTCATTTTGTATCCAAATCTTAACTAGCCGCATTTTCGGTGATTGTATTCTTACATTACTTTACATTCTGTCTAATTCAATTAACTGTCTAAAGTTAGATAATTTGAGTGTAGTATTACATGCTTTAAATACAGTACAGTGGAACCTCGCCATACGCGCGCTCGCCATACGCGGCCTTGAGCATACATGCTCAAGCCGCGGCGCACGCAGGGGGCAGAAGGGGCGGCGCGTCCCATTCAATTGAATGGGCGCATGCGCCCGTTGCGCCCTGCGTGCACCTGTGCCGCCGCGCACAAGCCCCATTGTTTACAATGGGGCTCGAGCATAGGTGGAAATCACCATACGCGGCGGGATCCGGAACGGATCCCCCGCGTATGGCGAGGTTCCACTGTATATCCCAGATATTTTTTTCTCTGCTAGCAAGATGACGAAAGTTAATTAACCTGGAAAATCTAACAAACAGCAAAAGTGTTCAAACACAGAAATATTAATAGCTTACTCAAAAACCAGGGGAAGGTGTGTGTGAGAGAGTAGCCATTACTAATTAGTAAGATATTTCTGGACTTTTACGTAGAAGAAAATGCTGCATTTGGAGAGGTCAGGTCATTGGGAGAGGTCACTCCTTTCGCCATAGCAACAAACATCATACAAAAGACCCTTGTGCACGAAGCATACAATCTCAAATGATACTGCTAAAGACAAAACCCTCTGCAACATATCCTCGCCTAAGAGCTGGAAGTCACTATTCACCACAGGATCATCAGAAGAGTGGTCATTTCCAAGTTCAGAAAAACATTCGTCTATCTAGTAAGAGCTGCCAGCAACACGCACACTCTCCCTCTTTCTAATTTGTATGCCACCTTTCTCCCAGAATGGGACCTAAAGAAGATCCCAAAGAAAGTCAAGTTAATTTTTTAAAAATCAAACCTCTCACGTTATAATAGTACAGAATCAATTAAAAGACATAAAAAAGTGATTTAAAAATAAATAAATTACACATTCCAGTGAGAATCTTCCCTGCTTACACATTCAAAGCCTGCTGAAACAAAAATGTTTTGCCTGTGGGCAAAAGGAATGCAGGGAGGGGGCCAGGCTAGCCTCCTGTGAAAGGGAGTTCCAGAAGATGGGAGCAACCACTAAGAAGGCTCTCTCTCATGTCCATGCCAAATGAGCCTGTGACAGGCACAGGTTTAAAAGGAAGCCTTCCCCTGTAGAAGTTAGGATCCTCGCAGATACATGTGGAGCAATATTGTCTTTCAGATAATCTGGACCTAAGCTGTATGGGGCATTAGAGATCATGACTAGCATCTTGCATTGGGCCCAGAAACAAACTGGTAGCCCGTGAAGCTGTTTCAACAAGGGAATTATATGCTCCCTGTAACTGGCCCCAGTCAGCATTCTGGCCACAGCATTTTGAACCTGCTGAAGTTTCCAGGCAGTTTCCAAAGGCAGCTCCACATAAAGTAAGTTACAGTAGTCCAAATGGAATGTAATCAAGGCATGTGGCACCTTAGCCAGATCTGACATCTCAAGGAACGAGCGCAGCTGGTACACTAGTTTTAGCTGTGCAAATGCAATCCTGGCCACTGCTGAAACCTGGACATCCAGGTTCATAGAGTCCAGACGAACACCCAAGCTGAAAGACTTGAGTTTTCAGGGAGAGCATAACTCCATTCAGCACAGGCAGAGGAGTCCTTATTCCATGATCTGCCTTTCAGCTGACCAGGAGCCTTTCTGTCTGGATTAAGTTTCTATTTGTTTGCCTTCATCCAGTCCATTACTGACAGCAGACTTTGATTCAGTACTGAAACAGCTTCCTTGGAATTAGATGGGAAAGAGAGGCAGAGTTGGGTGTCATCAGCATATAGGTTACATCAAACCCCCAAACACCAGATGACCTCTCCCAGAAATCTCATGTAGATGTTAAACAGCATGGGGGACAAAATGGAACCCTGAGGGACCCCACAGGTCAACAGCCAGGGCATTGAACAGGAGTTCCCCAGCACTGCTGTTTTGAGTCCCCCCCCCCCAAAAAAAGACTGGAAACTCTGCATAATAGTGCTCTCAAGTGCCATCTCAAATAATCAGCCCAGAAGGATAACATGGTTGATGGTATCGAAAGCTGCTAAAAGATCCAGCAGGATCAATAGGGACACACTCCCCATGTCCAGTTTCCTGCATAGGTCCAACAAGATGACCAAAGCTTTCGTCACCCCTGGAGCTGGGAGGCCACTATATGCTCCAGAACCTTGTCCCAAAATAGAATGTTCCATCTCTGTTTTCAAGCAGAACCAAAACTGCTGGTTTCCCCCTTTAAAGACCCAACTTCTTGAGGCATGTTCTTTCAAAAGACAACCTACTCAGATGTTAAGATCTTCCACAGAAGCTATGGTTTATTCTCCCTTCTTTAAAAGATAGGTAGGCATGGACCTAGGGATAGTGCCTTCTGAATGATGTTACCCTTCTTTAGAAGGGTATGCTCCCCTGTATTGGCTGACCTGATCCCACCATAATGTATTTCAGTGCCACCTGAAGATTGTTGGTTGTGGTGCTACCACTGGTTTGGAGGCAAGTTCCGACAGGTGATTTTTCTTCTCAGATGGGAGGGGACAAGGAAATCATCCACAAAAGTCTGAAAACCTTGCCAAGCTTGTGGGGACTATGACAGTCAACCAAAACTTAAGTGGGGGAGGGAGGAGGGACTACAGGACAAATTCCATCAGATCACCCCGCTGCATGCAAGCCTTTACGGACAAAGCAAACAAAGTACTTTTAAAATAATCTTTGTAACAACGGGATTTACAGGAAACAAATAAATCTTTGATCCAGTGGTTATCATCAATGCCTAGGTGAGTATTCTGCCTTTCATATTATTGGATGAGATCGAGACTACTGCTAAGACATTTTAAGACAGCAGACTGGCATCAGAAAGTTTATTAAATTTGTGAGTAAAAGGAAAATAAAATTCTTTGTAAATAAAGGCTATAACAATGTGGAATTATTAAGCAAACTCCTAAAATTCATAAATCATAAAGCAGGAAACAGACCATACAGATATAGCTAAACGTGGTGTGAGCAAGCTAAAGTGGACTAGAATGGAATGTTTTCAGATAATTACACAGTGTTTTGCTCTGGAAATGACAAAGAAGAAACAGAATGGCATCAATAGGGAGGTTGTAAAAGTAGCTGGGGAGACTGATCAAATAATATTAATAAGAATTAATAACATTATCAATATAATCATGATCCAAGTTTATGTTCCCACCATAGAGACAGATGAGGAATAAATCAAAAGGTTTTGTGCTGGCAACCAGGAAGAAATTAGTTACACAACAAAACAGGACATGTTGATAATCACTGGCAATTGGACTACAAAAGCTAGAAACAGCAGAACCAAACACTAAATCAGAAAATAAAGTGGGAGGATAGCTTATCAGATAATGTGAGGCCAACAGCTTGTTCATTGCAAACCAATTCTTTAGGAAACCAAAGACTACGTATATATGCAGACGTCATTAGCTGGTCAATATTGAAACCAAATAGACTATGAAAATAGGTAAGACTGTCAAGTGTAAAGATACTAAATACCAAAGTCAGAACCATCTATGCCACCATAGTTCTGATTTCTATGTACAGGGGTGATACCTGGGCAATGAAGAAAGCTGACAGGAAGAAAATCAACTCGTTTGAAATGCAGTGGTGAAACAGAATACTAAATATACTGCAGACTGCTAAAAATACAAATATAGTATGCCCACGCCATACATGGGCGCACTATACGCAGCTTCCAGCTTACGCGGAAGCCGCGTGCCAATTAAAGCAATGGGCCTGAGCCACGAGCATGCGGCCCATTGTTTTCAATGGGACATGAGCATACGCGGATTTTCCCTTGGGGCGGGATCTGGAACGGATCCCCACATAAGGGGAGGACCCACTGTAGATGAGTCTGAAAACAAATACAGTGAACCCCTGCCTTACATGGAGGATCCGTTCCGGCCCCCCTCCCCATGTAAGGCGAATAACGCGTATGCTCAAACCCCATTGAATATAATGGGGCTTGGGCGCACCAGTGTGCATGCATTTCATTGTATTGCAGCACGGCTTCAATGTAAGCTGAAAGCCGCATATAGTGTGCTCGCGTATGGTGTGGGCGCACTGTAATGTCTGAACATTGCCTTAAAAGCCAAAATGACTAAGCTGTGGCTACTCTACTTTGGATACATCATGAGATAACATGATTCATTGGAAAAGACAATAATTCTTGGTAAACTGAAAGACAGTAGGAAAAGAGGAAGATCAAATAATGGATGGATTGATTCAATCAAGGAAGTCATGCTCATGAGTTTACAAAGCGGGAGCAGCACAACTGATAACTGAGACTCTTGGTCACCATAAGTCTAAGTTAACTTTACCAACCATTATGTTTTTCTGTCTCTTACGTGTTAGCTGCTTAAGAATTCGTAGACTCAAGAATGAGATCTTTTAAAAAGATGAACAAATGGTGCACAGTACCACCCATTTTCATCACTCAGCCAAGTGTGTGACACTTCTATCACACAGCTTTGAAGGCAGGACCTAACTGCTGGACAACAAAGAGAAAGCTTTATAGGGATAGTGGAAGCAGTGCATGTGCTGGAGTGTAGAGAAATAGCCACACACATCTAGACAAGGAATCCTTATGGTTATCTGCAACATTCATCCTTTAGGAGGGAAGGGTACAGGAAATACTAGCACCCTCTGGGAAATTCTGCAAAGCCTCCAAGACTCTGTAACTAAGCTAAACTCCCACCACTCCATTAGCTCATGCATTTTTCTAACGTGACCTGGAACAAAGGCCCCATTGAGTACAGCATGTAGGCGGTCAAGGCAGCACAGGGCTTGCATGTTATTCCGTGACAATTTAATGTCAGATTGAAGGGCTCAGCTAGTGATTTGAGACGTGTTTTCTCACAGGCATTTCTCACTACTTTACACTAAAAAGCAACTATAGTACTCTTCTGCCTAACTGTATTCATAGAAAATCACTCTCTGCCTCTTTCCCCAACAGCAATATTTTAAAACCCCAAGGTAGTAACTCCTGAGGGCTATAGTAAATGACAGAAAGATAAACTAAGCCTTGTACCATTTTAGTTTTTGAAAACCTTCCACTGTAGAGAGAAATGACATTACTGGCAAAGCCTCTTCTAAGGATTAGAAAGGTGATATGTGGATCACCACAAGGAACCCTTTTGACAAAAGGAAAACCATAAATCACACATCAATCCTAAAAGATAAATGTTTTCATTTTAAACAATGGTGTTTGTGAGTAGATGGAAACCGAACAGGACCAGGATAGGCAAAAAGGGAAAGAATCACATTTGCATATGTATAAAGCATGGAGACTAAGTTTGCAGCAGGGCTGTAAATGCATCCCATCAATGACATGCATCCTTGAATAAAATAGAGGTCTCTCTGTTCTTCACAAGAGGCTGTATATGTTTCTTTTACACAGATATTATCTTCTTGCTGGGAAGGCTGAAATCTTTGAAATGGGTTTGAGAAAGAGAGGGGAAGAGCAGAGGGAGAGATGAAATGGAATCTAAACCTCTTTGCAGATCTAAACTACCAGAAAAGAAAAATATAACTTAGTTATATTTATTATGAATAGTTACATGGGGCCCAACAAACATTCCACAAGCTGGTTATAAGAATGATCAAATTCAAATTCAAGATTAGGACCATAAAATTCAATGCAATATAGAGCAGACAACAGAAAATAAAATCAATACAGCAGCACTCACAACAACCCCAATAATGTCTTGATCTTTAAAACTTCCCAAAATAGAAAAGATGTAAGTATGATCTGCTTAAAAAGCTTGGAAAATTTTTAAAAGACACAAAGCAAGTGTGTATATTTTGTGTAAGATGGGTTGCAAATTTTGCAGCCCTCCACATATCATTGAACTAAAATTCCCAGCATTCTTAACTATTCGTTTATGCTACACCTGAGGGTGCTGAGAGTTGCAGTTGTATATTCTAATGTGATGAAAGCATGGAGGCATCTTTATGGGAGCTTTCCAGTTATAGAATTGGATATATATGTTAAAATAATTAATAGGTAGAACACCACCTAAGGTCATTCTCCTTATTAGATGTGAGTTTGCCTGGTACTCTTCTTTTCTTTTGGATGTCAAGTAAAAAAAAAAAACACACACACACCACTTTTTCCCATTTACTAAGGTCTTTTAACTCTTTAATTTCATGTTGTTTTTAAAACTGAGTTCCAGTTGGAATACCCTTAATTACAACCACTGTGCCTGTTAACCATCAACATTTATTCTGCAGGTTACATGACATATTATCCAGATATTTCAATACAAAATCAGTAGCTTCCCTTGTACACTCTGAAAAACTATGCTCAGACTCCACAGTGAGTTCAAGGAGGCTCATTTCCTAGCAAGTCCATAGCAAAACAAAATACTGAAGTTCTTTCCTTCAGTGGATTTTCCAGTTTTGACAGCACACATGCTTTCAGGATATGAGATCATACCAGTTCACCAATATTGTTCCATACAACATTTCCAGAAAGATAAGAAAGTGATTGCGTTGTTCCACTGAAAACACAGTGAGATATGGTTGTGAGAGGCACCATGCTGCTTGGGGCTAGCAGGCATCTCCAGATCACAAATGACCACACCTGAAGTAAAAAAAACAGCATGGATAAAAATATTATGAAGTCATTCTTGATCCTAATCCAAAATTAAAGCTGGTGAGGGACATTGTTTACCCACAGGCATCTTCTCTCAAGGTACAGTCTTAAACCCACGTACTTCTAAAGAGTTTTGTGAAAGATCTGTTCAGCTGCGAGGGACGAACTTCATGCCTGATCTTCCAGAGGACACGCCTGTCTGAAAACAGCACCACCAGCAGCCTTACTCTTACACTCCTCAGATCATGACACAGTTGTTGAACAGTCGCCAAAAAACACACATAGAGCCTTGTCTGCGCACTGAAATAACCTCATTCTGCTACATCACCTAGAGAAATCCCACGGCATCAAAGTCACCTTCTGCTTGTAATGAGGAACAGGATTAGGACCTATGGACCACATTAGAGTTACTCTCTCTAAGATTCTGGACTTTAGAAGTCTTTAACCCTGGACAGAGTTCCACAATCATCTCTGAAATCCCAGTGGCTGGATAAAAAGAAAGCACCGTTCCTATAAGGAATATCTGTTTCCTGATTGCAAAAGGCAAAAGGAATGAGTTGAGAGGGTGTGTGAGTCTGTTTTAATTTAAAATGCATGAAAGACTTATCTTGAGCCACTGATATCACCAAGTAGTATCTAAAGCAAAGAAGTTGTTATCGCTATATAGCACCACAGCTCAAAAGACCAGACTTGAAAGGCAGCATGCCTGGAGTATTTCATTTTGAAAGCAAATGATAAATTAATACACTACCAGTGCCTTCATTCCTGCTTCATTAATGGAACCCAAAGGAACATTTTACAAAGTTGCATCACCTGAAGATACATGACTTCTCAGAACATCTAGCACAGATAAGACAAGATGGAGGATCACATGCACACCCAACTACACTGGTGTTTCACTAAATATTGCATTCAAGACCATTGTCAAATATGCTCACCAACTACACAACTGAATTTTAATCAGAGACTTTAGGAACACAAACCATGAAGATGCTTTTGATTGGTGGGCAAGAGACCATTTCAGTGTCTAGCTTAGTCCCAATGACAGAAGGCCTTAAAAGAACATTCAGGCAAGCAAAAAAGAAAGAGGATTAACAGGTGAGGAAAAAAGTTCTAACACTGGGTCTTCCCTGGTATTTTCTTACACCTTTATTTACCAAAAGGTGATTTCTTTCTTTCTACTCAAAAACAGGCAGCAATCAACGCATCTTCAATTGCAACTCTGAACTAGCACAATACATTCTTACCATCTCATTTGTTTCACCCTATGTAGAACAGGATCTAAGTACTGTACACTATTAAGAGACCCAGCTTGTTGTAGTGGTTTGAACACTGGACTATGATTCTATAGACCAGGGTTTAAACCCCTACTCAACCACGGAAACCCAATGGATAACCTTGGGCAAGTTACACTCTCTGAGGGTCGAAGCAGGTGACCCAAAAGGAGTGGCTTCTGACCGCTCTGGCCCGAATGAAATGGGTTTGAGAAATAGTGTAGATGAACAAATGGTGCACAGTACCACCCAGTCCTGAAGCAGACCACTGTTGTGGTCCCAAGTGAGATCTCGGTATTCACTCTTTTGTGATAAATATTTGTTACTATTTAAGACTATAGAACTATCTGTTATTTAAATTCAGACTGTACAAACAGCTCCAAAAACACTTAACATAACGTTGAAAATGAAACAGAATCCAATTCATCAGCTTTAGTTTGACTTTTATTATAATGTTTCCAGTGAGGGAACCATCATAAGTCCACCCCCATGACCTGCCTTCCTATTTTACACACACTTGTTTTAAATAGACCTTCAACAGAACACTGCAGCAGTCCATGCATTCTATAAAAAGCTCAACAGGGCTCCAAATTCCTGTAGCCCTCAGTTGTTGTACATGGGTTAGCCAAGTAGAAGGACAGAAAGCAAACACAACTGTAAGTACTGTATACCTTACACATCAGAGACCACATCAGCATCTATATCTTCAGGAACCATTTTATGCCCCATACAGCAGTCCATTGCCAAGGAAACTCAGCACCTCACAAGTAATCAAGGGAACTATGGCCCATTACAGACCATCCAAAAGGGGCGGTCTTGGGCCGCTGCCGGTTGTAGCGCGGGGAAGCTGCGGCAGCCAAACCGCGTGGCTCCCCCGCGCTGTAAAAAAGGAGCTCGAAAATCGCGCTCCTTCTGGAAACCTGGAAGAGACGTCGCAAGTGCCAAAGTGCGCACTCGCAACGTCTCTTCCGGGTTTAGACGTCAGGACGCTGTGCGTCCATTACGTCAAGATGGCTGCGCCCGTCTGTATAGGGCGCCACCATCTTGCCGTACGGAATACGTGCGAGGGGCAAGGCGCGTCCGGAAGCGCCGCCCCTCGCGCGTATTCCTGGCACAACGACGGCGCCGCTTAGGCCCGTCTGTAAGGCGCCTATATGTAAAATCTACAATAGAGGGCGATTCAAAAGGAATGGTGCAAAACTGGATCAGAGCATCTTTACTTATGCACTATTCTTTTTTAAACTACAGTATTGTAGTTTCAAGTATGGCATACATCCATTTCTTTAAAGTCAAAACATTTGTCTTCTTTGAGAGTAAAAGCTATAGGATAACATTTTTTATTAAAACTGTGTAGAACAGACAGGGTACAGAAATAAAATTGCTTTGGGGATGGGATCCATCTTGTAGAACAACAGTTATCCATCTCTGCTTTCCACAGAGCCTTATATAGCATCAATATTTTTTTAAAAACCACTGCTTTCATTTAAATATTTACATTCTCCTGCCCAAGATAATTTCTCTTCTCTGCTTTGGATTTGTTCCTTTCCCTGTTTGTGCTTTCATCTGGTTTCTCCTCCGTTTACCACTCCCAATGAATGTCAGATATTTTATCTCTCTCCAATCTCTGCTCTTTTTCATTAGTTGCCCATCCCTGGAATCGCTGATGTCTACTGATAGATGAACTGCTGAATCCTTCCCAGAGTTTAAACACATGATTTAAAGCTTATTTCAATTCACAGAAGGTTTTTTTTTAATCTAACTTGATTCTTCGCCAACCATTTGTCTTAATATTTCTCTAGTTTTCCTACTTAATGTTCTTATAGAGTTTGAGCCTATGAATATAGTTGTGCAATGTTTTCTTTTTGTACAGCACCAACCTGTAGGCAGTCAGTAAAAGTACTATAATTAGATAATATACCTTGGCAATATTCACTTCTCCTGGTAAAGCCAGCTTCTCCTTTTGAGTACAAGAACAACTGTAGAGCCAATGACTTCAACAATTTCATATAAGTGTATATGGGCAAATAATTACTCCCCTGGGCAGCGTAATGGAAACATCACATGGCTGCCAAACAGGAAAAACCACAATTTGCTGACCAAAACTATAACACAGCCTTCATAGTGAAACACTTTCATAAGATAGTTCCCGCTACAAAGTGAAGAGAGTCCCAAATTTACTGCATAAAACGAAAAAGATATTGTCCTATTTTAAACTTAGATTAAGCAAGTTTTAATCAGCTGTGTGTGTATATGTTTGTTCAAAAGTTGGTTTCTTGTTTCTCTGTACCTTCTAGTCACTTCTGACTTATGGCAATCCTAAGGCGAACCTATCACAGAGTTTTCTTGGGAAATTTTCTTCAGAGGGGGTTTTGCCTTTGCCATCCTGAGAGTGTAACTTGCTCAAGGTTACCCCGTGGGTTACAATGATCGAATGGGGATTTGAACACTGGTCTCCAGAGTCCAGCGCTCAAATCATTACTCCATGCTGAAAACTTTGAAAAAAATATAGCAAGCTGCACAGAAAGAGATGTTTAGTGATGCCATCTGCATGATGCTTGGACAGCAGAGATGCAGGAAACAAGCTTGGATGGCCATGGATTTTGGATTTCTTCTCCTTGACACCTATTACCATGCAAATTTGTAAATCAGAATTATACTGTGGATGGTCTTTATATTTCCCGACATGAATTACAACATTATTGTTTCAGATGTTCTTAGCTGACTTATCGTTTAGCGGACTGAGTCGAAGCAACAACATTTTCTAGCAGCTGAACCAGACCTGAACTTCACTTCCTCATCTGACTCCCTGTTTTAAATTCATATTGACAAACATGGATGCTTGTGTTCAAGATTATTCTTCAGCTAATCTTCAGTTCAACTAAACTGCAGATGCCTGGCAAGAGTTTTTTTTAAAAAATAAATTTAGCCAACTCTTTAGCCAAGACTCTTAAGGAACACATTCTACTTATTCTCTGGTCCATTTGCTAGTCACTAGACCAGATAACAAGAGTTATTCATCTTAAAACCACAAATAACTCTCAACCAAAGCTTCTCCTACTATTTCATGTTTGAAGAGTTCACTTCCTCTTAAAATTCTCACGCAGCTCACCTTCAAACAGACACATGAGAACATAACCCAGTCCTCTTCCCAGACACCTTTGTAAGCAAGCAAGGAACTCCGGAGGGAGGAAGAGCCCCAACAGGGAGAAAAAAGTGGCCCCACTGCCTTAGAATTTGCAAAGCAAGCTTCTTTCAGTACACAATAGTAAGTCATTTAAAAGATTTAAAGGGTTGGACAGAGACCCAGCAGCAGAAGCTTTTAATCCACAGGGTGCACATTTCACATATAGTGTCTAGTCAGGATATGGGACCAATGGCCAGAAGACGATGTTATGACTATTGGAATAAATGAGTGATTTTATACATTAAAAACAAAATCAAACCACAAAGAAAGTCAAACACAATCTATCTTCCAAGATAACTACTAAGGACCTCCTACCTGTTTTTAATATGTAATATATTTCAATATGTTTTAAATTGTTTTAAATGGACGTTTGAAGTGGGTTGTTGTTTAATGCTTTTTAAAACTTTTGTATTACAATTTGTTCTAGTTATTTCTTTTAACCTACAGTTTAAGTTGCTTTGGGTTCCATATTGGGAGAAAAGTAGAATATAAATCAAATCAATAAGTAAATAAATAAACTTGGTTCCTCCAATCTGAGATGCTTTTCCTAGAATATCCTGAGCCATATGTCCCCTTATGTTCAGGAAACAAGGTTGTTGTGGCAAGAAGAACTTTCTTAGTGGTTGCTTCCTTCTAGGGATAGGTGGAGGGTAGGAGGTATGGTCTCTCAGTGATCAACTGGCACATCCAAATATCCATTCCACTTCCAGCAATATAAGAAAGACACACTAAGTTTCTGAAGCTAGCTTCCATCTCGTCTTCCCCCACCCCAAGTGTCAGTTTTGGATGGAAACTGAAAGAGGCAATACAGAGACAGTATCTCCCACAGCTTTGGGTTTAGGGATCATGGTTTCCCTCCTCTTTTCCTTTTAAGAAAGGAGGGTGGTTGAAGAAGGCAGCTCAGGTTTACAAAACAAACCTGGATCCAACTCTTGTAAAAACAGGTTAGTCAGGGGCTGCTCAAGGATTTTTGTTATGCTGACTAACCAGTTCATCAGAGAAACCACTGACATGATCTCTTTGATGGCTGTTAAGCAAAGGTACTAAGTAGATTTAACTATGCAGTAAGACAAAGTATTCAAGAGTTCAAATGTAAAACCTTCAAAACTAGTTTAAAAAGCAGATATATGCATGTACGTCAATGTTTTAAGGATACTGAAAGAGATAAATGTTTCATCTTCACAGGTGCACAAACCATGGGTGGGACTGTTGCACAGAAAGACTGCCAAAATCACACTCATACGATCAAATCTGCTACATCTGTTTGCTGTCCTTGTGTCTGAACATCCAAGGAAGCACAAGCTGTCCTGTTATTTTACTTTTTATTGTTATTTTCCCTTGTTTTTTTAGAATATCACAGCTGCAGCAAGGAAATGCTCTCTCATTGCAGAAATCCCAGTGGGCACTGCACTGAAGGAACACCATGGAAAGTACATATCATTGGCCACCACACCTCAGGCAAATGGTCACATGTGCCTGTTGCAAAACACTTCTTCCCTCTACCATGAACTCAAAAAAACAAAAACAAAAAATCAACTCTAAAACTTGGGTGGTGTGTGGTGGGGCAAGGAGTAGTTCCTACTCCTTGGCATGGAAATGTTAATTCAGATTCCAAAAGCAGTAGACCACTTGTTGAGCAAGAAAAATATATTTTGATTCAAGATTTACAGCTAAGAGAGCTAATACTATACTTAGCATTTGCAGATTATATTTCAGGCTTTCACAGCACACACTCCCTAAGTAGTCCTTACAAGAGCTTATATCAATGTAATTCTCTAAACTAAAGAATACATTAAAAGATGACAGAAATCATAATGGCAGAATGGCATCTATATGGTATTGGCTAAATGGGACAACCTGTTTTAAGAAAAATCTCCTTGAGATTTGCAGACACCATACGGCACTGAATCTTTGGCCAAATTGATTTCCAGTCTTTCACTACTAGTGAATCCATGAACTTTCTTTCTTCCTTTTTTTCTTTCTCTTTTAAAATGTAATTGTAAACGCATCTGGGAACCAGGCCACAGAGCTCTGTTTAATAATATATCAAACTGATGCACCATAGACCTGCACCACTGCAAGAAGTAGCAGTAAAAAGGGCCTTGGCACTTTCTTTTGGGGCAAAATATGCAAGGAAAGCTTGAAAAAACTAAAGCAACCGTTTAAGAGAAATGCAGACAATAAAGATGCAAACCCTCTTTCAGCTGCAGGATGGTTTATCACATACAAATATTTGGCAAGTAGAAAAACTGTGTGTGTGTGTGTGTGTGTGTGTGTGTGGGGGGGGGGGGGGGAAACACAAGTAAAGCAGAACTGAGTTCCATTCCAAACTGAGTCCAAAAAAAGGCAGAAGAGATGTTTAGCTTATGTGCCAGCAATCTTTGAGAACAAGCCCAAATATTGCGGTGACCCAGCCCTCAGGAATGAGCAATGTCACAACAGCTCACCCAAGTTCTTCTACCATGGCAGCTCTGCAGAAAATTTACTTTTTTAAAAATGACAAATTTTGCTCAGGTTATTTCTTTCCATAGCTATGGACAAACAGAAAACAGAATGCCACTGATCTTCTCAAAAGAGTCACTTCCAAAATTATTCCATCAGTGTGGGTGCCTACACCTACCAGTGATGCAATGCTATTAGTTCTCCATGAGCTGACTGTGAAAGAATCACCAAGTGAGCTATTTGCAGACTTTCCCTGTCACAATGCTTCCCTTTTTCTCAACATGAAAAGTAATAACAACCACAAGATTTCATTCTGATCCTTTCTCAGAAAACAGATTGGCTTGGACTGATTCAGATAAAATCTGATTTCACTTGGGCCTAAATCTTGATTCAGGAATTTGGCGCTTCATTCTTCCTAGGCTCTGTCTAAAGAACCACTTTAGAAATGTAAATTTAATTGACTCTTAGCACATTCTTATTTACATAATGAATAATTTCGTTCTAGAATTTCAACTTAATTATTTTAGTGAAAATTAAATTTAGTTAAGTTCCCCCTTTCAATAGAAAAGTTCCAAATTACAGTAAACTTAAAACTTAACTGATTTTTAAGTAGATAGTTTTTATTTCTTCCTGTGATGTAAGACTTCAACATCCTTCCACAAAGCATTGTGGAAAACAATAGTAAAACCATTCACTATTATTAGAAGCTAAAACTGCCATTTCCAAAATTATATTCTTTGTCCTCTTCACATCCTTAAATGGAGAAAAGAAATATATGAATTTTTTAGAAGATATATTGTCTATGTCTTGGTGCCCCTCTCAATTACTATCCTCCAGAATAGTTCAGGTTTGTTATGTAGAATTGGTACTTCAGATCATAAATCTATAGTATCATTTTTTTGGTACCAGATTCAGACTGCTAATGGAAAGTGACTGTGCTGACAAGGCTTCCAACACAAACACAAGCATATGCTGCAACAATACTGGTTGTGACTGGTGGGTCCCATGTCAGTGGGGAGGAAACTCTATTCTGGATTTTGCATAATTTTACAGACGCTATTCAAGATGATGAACCAGTTTTAGAGAGATGGTTCAGCATCTTGGATAATGCGTTATGGTATCAAGTAGAACCTAGAATCGCCACTGGCGAACACTATTCCTCTGATGTAATAGTATAGATCAAAAACTATTGCACTCCAGAATGTCAAAGCCAGCTACTTAATCCCTATTAACCATAAATGTCTCAAGTTGTACCTAGGATCTTTCATGTTCAAGCCATATACTTTGCCTTTTTCCTTCCTGTTTCTGCTCAAACCACTGATGTATTCATTATGCAGCCCACAAAACCACAAGCAATGTTCAACAGATTGTACAACACAGTTTGTGTACCACATAATATATGCTTCCATCCTAACAAAGACTAGTCAAACATTTTGCCAAGAAACATCCATTTTTAGCAAACATATGCCTACAGAAGCAGGTGTTCTATCTATAGTCCAAGACTACCACAAATGCAAACAAGCCTCCTATTTTCTCTAGCTTAATACAGACAATTATAATAACTGCATCAGAACAAATGGAAAAAGCACTTGGGATAAATGATTTTTATCCTAAATTTGTATGAGCTGTAACAATGAAATGGTTTACGACATACCACTAAGCACTATTTACTAAGTTAACAATTATAAAGCAATGCATTCTGAATGACTTGGCAGCATTTGCAAAATCATTATAGGCAGACCCTTTGACGTTGAATGAGTATCATCTTAATGAGGAAACTGTGTCATGAGCATTCCTTTTCTACTGAATATACTATTAGCAGAACTTGTATGATGCAAACTACTGAATTTAGTTGAATAGCAGCATATTATCTACAGAACATACTTTTACCAGTGAAGATGGTGAAGTGATTTCAGATCTAGGGAGGAATTTGAAATAATGAAATCCCAATTTCTTAAACTGAACATGGTACTGAATTTAAGGATCCAATTCTTCAAAGTCTGTTTTGTTACACAGCAGCTTAACTAAGAAGACTAGCATACTTGTTTGACTGTGCAGGTTTGTGGATGTAGCTGATTTTCAACCATTCTAAGAGTCAGGATACACCCCACATGGAGGGATTGCAATCCACGCCTTGCAGCTGTCTCCACAAACTTTCTGCTTCCTTTTCTTCCCAGTTAATTCATCTAACCCACTGATTTTATTCTATAACTTTGAATAGGACTAGCAAACCCTAGTCCTGACAAGAATCTTTAACTCTCTACATACTCACTCTCTTGATTCCCCTGATCCCATAGCTAGAACTTTCTTCACAACGAGACCTAAAAAGAGAGAGGGAGCCAACTGGCACTAGTGTTTTCAGTTGCGCAATATGTCTCAATGAGGGTGTTGAATCACATAATGTTATTTGATGCTCGGTGTCTGTATGCACTTTTTTTTAAAATGGAAATGAGAAACAGGATTTTGACTGACCTCAAATACTGAACAAATAAACAACCATCAGGGAAAGGAGAGCACTGAAAGAAACAGACTTCTGAGGAGAAAATGGAATTATTACCCACCATCCGGTCAAAGCTATGCACAGAAGCCCCGAGTCATGAGTAGAATTATATGGGCCTATTTTATATGTAATTCTATACAACACAGAATTAAAGAAACACAGTTCATGCTTTACTAATAATATGAGGAAGGAGAGCTTCCAGTGGGCTGCATGTTATAAAGCGACAGCACAATGGAGAGAAAAAGTCACAGAGTACAAGACAAAGTTACTGGGCAGTCTTTAGGAAGGCTATTTCTAATACTGTATTTACTTGAAGTTAATGACGTTACTCTTGAAATGTTACCCTCTGTCACACAACACTCAGAGTATTCCCAGCTGCAGCTTCAGATGTACATTCCACCACAGCGTCACAGTGTCAAGCATGCAGCCCATAACTGTAAGCCCAGTAGCTGGAGAGCAATGGAATACATAGTGGGACACCATATTTGAACACTCATTAAATTACAAAGGAAGTGTGGTTCTAAATGTAACCCTGTCTGCCCCTCTGTTTACAGGATACTCAAGTTCAGAAGCAAGGATACTCAAGTTCAGAAAATATTCTGCCATATTTTCAATTTACACTAAATCAGATACCCATTATATCATCCTACTTGTACAGCAGTTAAACTTCTTCAGTTACACTCTTCTATAGCACTGTTTTAAAAGGTATGCCACAGGTTTTTCAATGGCTTATTACAGGAGAATGTTTGTCATCACATGACTTTAGAGCTGTACAAACAGCCCAACTGGAAGTGCTGGGTTGGAGACATGGCACCCAGGTGCCATGCCCCCAACCCGGTGGAAAAAGAAACCATGAAACGCAGCTCCTATTTCCGCCACTACAGGGGCGGCATAAACGCCCCAGCACGGTGCTTTGATGCCCCTCATGTGCAGTGGTGTTTAGACGCTGTGCATGAGGGATGTCATCATGGCATGCACCGTGTAAACGGGAGCACACCAAGATGGCACCCCAGCAGAGGGAGAAGGGCTAGGAGCATGTAAACGCTCCGCCCTCCCTCAGCCCTACTGCGCATGCAGGCTGGAGTAAACTGCCGGTCTGTATTCTCCCTATATTATTAGATATGGTCTACTTTTGAGTTTTCTGGCAAATGGAGGGAGAAGGGTTACATTCATGTTGCACCACTGTAGATTATGATATTGCTATTATTACCCTGCCAGACTGGGAGTCAAGGTGACTTACATATTAAAATGATTACATTACAGTTCACAATATATAGCGGATCACCTACTATATAGGTGGCTGTGATGTACTTAAATACATGCTTGACTAAACTGCACCACTTGATTTGGCATGGTGCTTTATTGCTCAAAACAATTTGTTCTAGGTGCAAAAGTATCACCTCCAGTCTGAATGGAATTCTACATTGTGTCACTTTCATACTAGTACTAAGATTCCATGATGGTTCCATCCTATGGAATCCTGGGATCTGAAGTTTGAAAGATGTTAGGAATTCTCTGTCAGGTAGCTCTTCTATAACCACACCAAACTACCAATCCTACATTTCCATCAGATGCAGCCATGGCAGTTAAAATGAAATCACAGTACAGTGCTACCTCGGGTTACGAAATTAATTCGTTCCGCCGCTCCGTTCGTAACCCGATACATTTCGCAACCCGAAAAGGCTTTCCGTTAGCGCTGGAAAGCCGCTAGCCGCGCTTTGCGTTTGAATTTCGCGCCGAAAAAAATTTCGTAACCCGAAAAAAACATCGTATCCCGGAACAGTTTTTTCCAATCTAACTTTTTCGTATCCCAGAAATTTCGTAACGCGATCAATTCGTATCCCGGGGTACCACTGTACTATATTATGCAGAGTAAAAGGGTTGCAGGTTCCTAGAATTCGTAGCAGCATGAATGAGGAAGTGGCTTCATGCTACTTGCTCATTACAGCAGTTGAGTTTACACACTCCTCATCTTCTTTGTGTCTGAAGAGGGCTTTGAGACACACATATGTGAAGTTCCAAGTAGCATCAGGCCTAAGTTCTTGAGCTCAGCCATGAAATTTCCTAGAACCCCTTGACAAGATTACTATTAAGTTCTGGCAATCCCTAAAATTCAGCAGACAGGATGATTACGAGTAATTGTGCCAAATTTGTATTTATCACACTGCCCTGGGGGCGGAGTTGGGGCATGCGACATGTGGACGTGATGCACGGACTCCGCCCGGAGGGTGGCCTTTACAGCCGGTGTACATAGCCCCTAAATAATGGCAAACACTTTCCCCAGAAAGACAGCCTGCTTATCACCTCAGATTTTCCACTGCAAACAAAGTCATTCATCAACTTAATCAAGGTTGATTATCCTCAGGTCTAAAAGTGTGACATCCCTAACCCCAGTACCCACCACACTACATTTCAATGCAGCAGCAGCAGCTTCTTCCTTCTTCTCCCTTGCCACTTAGCAGAGCACGTCAATAGCCTTTGCAACCCCTTTGTCTTTTCCAAGCAACATCCAAAGCTCTATGTAAAGGCTGCCCACCACCAGCATACCCCACCTTTCTACCTGGGGTACGATGCACTGTGCGGTGCTGCTGCTATGAAGGGCAAGAAGCAAAGAGTGTAAGACAAAAGGACACAGGGGTGGATGGAGAAGGCAGGGGACTTAGCTTCACTCTCAGAGGGAGGGCAGGAGGTTCTGTCTAAAAGCTGTTTTATCATGCTGTGCTTCAGAGACCCACCCACCTTTTTGCTGATAATTCCCTACCTTTACCTTGAGCTTAGAGCTGGACAGGAGTTTCACCTTTAATATTAGAAATAAGACTACTCCCAAGCAAGGGTGCAAAGCAAAGGTGTAACAAATACAATTTTTGAGGCTCCTCCTTGCAACTTAAGCTCTTCTTGAGTACATTAAGAGGTGAATGGTTCACACGATGGCGGGTTACAGACACCCCTTACCGTTACGGACACGGCCACCGCCATTTTGACGTAACGGACGCTCTGAGTCCGCACGTCACGGCCCGGAAGTGACACTGCTTTGGCACTTGTGGCGTCTCTTCCGGGTTGCCGGAAGGAGTGCAATTTTCGCGCTCCTTCTTTGCAGCGCAGAGGAGTCGCGCGGTTTGGCTGCTGCAACTCCTCCACGCTGCAACCGGAGCAGCCCAAGACCGTCCCTTTTGGGCGGTCTGTAACGGGCCATAATTACACCAGCTGAAAATGAAATCCAAAAGATCTAATTATTCTTCCCATGTTAACAGTGTAAGCATATATATGCTCTTGCCCAAAAAGTGATACAGTAAGTTTCATGGCAGAAACGTACTGAATCAGAAATTTGAATCTAGGAATCTACTAGCATGCTACTCTAGTCTTCCTGCAAATTGCTCAGAGCAGCTTACATAGGGCTCCCAGGAAGTTTGTCTTCCAAGCAGTCTAGAGGGCCAAATCTGCTTGAGTTCATAAGCAAAACTCCATTATGGGCCTCCAAGCCATTCCCTGGATTCCCAAAATTCCCATTAAAGCATCAGAAATCTTCTCTCCCATGCCAGCACAACAAAAGACTCATATAATTGCAAGAGAA
>NC_056525.1:120874087-121024170 GCF_019175285.1 Sceloporus undulatus
GAACACTAAACACCTTACCCACTGCTCAAGGCAAACACTGATGACATGAGTGATTGTCACTTTCTACTCTTCTTTTTATTTTCAATTAGAAGTAATTATACCCCTCCCACTGGTGCGGCCCAATGTGTGTGGGGGAATTAACCCTCTCCTTTGCCATTCCAAATTACCCTACCTCTGCTGTTTTTCTAAGCAGAGCAGACAGCAATTTGGGGAGAAAAAAGTCTTGGCCCAGGGAAACAGTGTGCACTGGAGCATTAAGTTCCTCCTGCCCCAAGCTTAACTTCTGTGGCCCATTTTATCACATTTCTCTCACACAGCAGCTTTTAAAGCAAAACTTGCCAAGTCTCGCCTGACTTGGCTCAAAAGCTTTCAAAGAACTGTTCAGGGCAATCAACAGCATCTTCTAGTAGAAAAGCAAAAAGCTCCAGAAGAAGAACAGATAGTCAAGAGAAAAAAAAGAAAAGAAAACAAGTTTGCCCAAGAGGCTCTGACATGCAGATTCCTTACAAATTTGCAAATGTGGCAGTCAAAAAGAAACTGGGGGAGGGAGAAATCTCTGTGAAAACATAAGCACTAGGGAGGAGGCAGGGCTCCCTCTGAAACACTCACTAGAGAAAGTCCTGAAGATATTCTGTGCAAGTACAGTATAGGATAACCTCTGTCTGTAGGCCAAAGAGCCCAGAAAGAAAAAAATTGCTTTTGAGAAAGCCAAGGTTCACAGGAATGTAAGTTCTGCTGTTGGGCAGAGGTATAGCCCCCTGTAGCTGTAGTGTGTGTGCATGACTTACACATAGGGAAAAGATATATATATATATTTATGGTGCTTGAGAATGTCTCAAATATTATTGAGAAATATTTGCCTTCAAGTCCACATGTAACAAAAACATCTTAGGCCATTCTATAATTTCTCTACATATTAATATATAAATATTTTTACTCTGCATTAATATAAATAGCAGAGCCAGTGTGGTGTAGTGTTTGACCGTTGGACTACAACTCTAGAGATCCGGGTTTGATTCGCTGCTCAGCCATGGAAACCCACTGGGTGACCTCGGGCATGTCACACGCTCTCAACCCCAGAAAAACCCATGATAGATTTGCCGTAAGGCAGAAATGACTTGAAGACACACAATAACAACAAATATAAATAGGTGGCAATTATGTTAGTTTGCTACTGGTTCTTCCTACCATTCTCATAGAGCAGTTGATAGTAATGAACCCTCTGAGGCAGGTGGAGGTGATAACAATGGTTCGCCTTGCTGGCCTTCTTCTTCTCTTGTTCTAGAGGCATATTTAATACTCACTTGAGGCCTTCTGGGTCCAGGTGTAACTGCAAGAGGTGTATTATCATACACTAATCCATAAAGTGGGATTGGTTGCAGCTTGAGTGTATACAGTACTCAATAACAAACTCAGGCTTACTGCTACATGGCATGAAAAGCTGCTTTAAATTGGTTTCACAAATGCTCCATTTCTGTGTAGGCACTATGAAACCATTATTTGTATGTTTATTACTGGTTTTCATAGCATACTACTATACTAACACAAATCACTTTCTCCCCATACTGCTGGCTGCACTGTAAAATGAAAATAACCATGTAAGAAATGCATTAAGTTTTTTAAATAAGAGTGTTCACATATAATAACAATAAAATATCATTCAGGGCAAAAGCTTCCCATAGTGAGGCAGGTTTTTCACTATCCATTTTAAATTGGATTTAAAAACTACTTTAATAGAATAAAGTCTCAAGACAAAGACCTGCCAATCGTAGCACTGCAATATTGGCAGAAGAAGCAGAAACCATACAGACCCAGCTGTGTTCCATATAGTGAGGGCACACAGTTTTAACAATGTTCTACTGTTATAAAGCTCAAACAGTGTAACGGCTGTAATGTCTGGGTGATCTGATGAAAACATGAAAGTTGGTCCAGAGACTCTACGTGGCAAGTGTTAGAAACTGACCAAATTCTGAAAATTAACATACATTTCGTATACCTGTCTAGAACATGTGTCCAGCAAAAATTACTCTCCTGAGCTATTTACATACAGCAAGTGTTTATAGTAAAAATTGATACCTTCTCCACTTTAATGTTAGCAAGACCAGTGCAAGTTCTGACCACTTACATAGGAAATCAGACAGCAAGCAAAGGCTGACTGAAAGATGTGGGTTTGCAAGAGAGAGTGATAACACAAAGAAAGTGCCTAGAGCCAGGCATATATGTGTGTGTGTGTGTGTACTAAAAACCACATTAATTCAGTGTGGGGAATTAGACAGTGAGTACTGTAGACAAGCACTGACCATCATACAGCTACAGTACTTGTCTTTCCAATGTATTTATCTGGCCAGCTGAATATCAGCTATTTCCCCCACTTTCTCCTGAGAGTTTAAGATGACTAATATTAAATTACAAGCAATGTAATTACAATGTTGCTGGTCATTCCCACCTCAAGGAATGCGCCAGTTCAAAATTCTAGTCTTATCCAAAACAGGAGCCTTCTCCTTGTGCTAGTTAGTCCTAGTTGTTTAATGGTTGGAGCAATTCATACTATGGTTATTAAGTCAGGTGTCCTGAGTGTTCACAGTTCTTAAATAAGATGTTTGAAGCAGGAAGACAGGCAAGCATATCCAACCCATGTATATTTCTACACATGTAAACATGTTCAGAAGCAGAACGAAAATAAATGAGTAACATAAAGAGAAAGACAAGTAACAGAAAGTTTCCTTAGAACCATGATTTTTATTCTGTAAAAAGAAACCTTTTAGATTTCATGTTTGCAGAATAGCAGAGAATTTCCAAAGATGAGTGGACAACTGTGATGAAACTCCCAAAAGCTACAGAGGTAAGGTGTATGAGACTTCCATGGACTAAGACTTTAGTGTCTTGCAGATCTCAATGCTGAATATCACAACTAACTGAAGGTGTGAAGTCGAAGGCTTTCATGGCAGGTATCCATAGTTTTTTGTGGGTTTTTCGGGCTATGTGGCCGTGTTCTAGAAGAGTTTTTTCCTGACGTTTTACCAGCATCTGTAGCTGGCATCTTCATGCCAGCCACAGATGCTGGTGAAACGTCAGGAAGAGACTCTTCTAGAACATGACCACATAGCCCAAAAACCCCCCACAAAAAACTATAACTGATGGTGGTACACAAGTAAACATTCAAAGTCAATCCAAAGGTCAGCTTTTCTCTAATGCAGAATTAATTCTGCATTAAATTTAATTCTGAGTTTTTAAATGCATGGATACTCATAAGAACTTTGTCAACACTTTTATTTTGTAACTTCACAGTAGTTTCCAACTCCTGTAGTTACAGCCATCTTAATCTCTCCTGGAGGGCAGCTCCACACATTCCAATTGCTGCAGGAAACTGTACAGAGTCTTTCATCCAGTAGTGTGTAACATATGCACATTGCACATCTTTGAACTCTTATGTGATAAAATCTAATGAACTTTGTGTCCATGAGGCATGCACACTGACATTTAAAGTTCCTGCACATTCACATGCGACATCCACATACTGTACATTTGCTTGGTAAACACTAATGTTTCTGCAACAATCATAGTGCACAGGCATATTTTAAGTAATCCCACATTGCTGGCTGATGGCACATTAATTTCAACACACAAAGGATTTCCCAGCATTTAAATTCATTAAATTGGCAGCAATTTATGTATTTATGCTTTAACAACACAATGGCCTTCTGTTCTGCAATATACAATAGATGCATGAAAAAGCTTTCATGTATACATTCTCAATCTACTTGTAACCGTGGTATCTACAGAAAGATTAACAAATTCTAAGTGAAAGATCTGCCAAAGAATAAACTAACACAGGACTGGACATTTAAAATGCAAGCAGAAAGGCATACAAAGCAATCTGACTGTCTTGGTAACTCAGGAGTTTCACATGAAGCCAAATTTTATTTCAAAAACATCCAGGTTTGGAGGGGTGCGGGTGAGAAGAACTAGATTATTTCACAGCTAATTTTAAACTCAGTACTTTTGTATATAAAAGACAGCTGTTAAATGAAACGGAGGGACAGCAAGGATCATGAATTCTTTCTACAATTTTGTTGCTTGTGCCTTCTGCAAGAGGAAAAAGTCACATGATCATATGACCAATGAAAAGAGTTCACCATTCACCTCCGTTTCAGCTATGCATTCCCATCCATCCTTAAGAGGCTCCCCTCCTTCCAAAGTAAAGCAACATAAAGGTACATATTGTACCTGACGCCTGCAACTGCAGCAGCAGCCTGGAGTCACGGAGTCACGTAATGAATACCAGCAGCCAGGCAGAAATGCTCACTGAAGCACTGGATTCCTTTCATGGACAGTCACTTGGACTGGAATTCCTGCCCTGCTGCCTACTCTGCAGAAAAATGTATAGCTCAGGGCCTTTCTTTTTCATTTCCCATCATTATAGAGACAGAAAAGAGCACACAGGGGAAGGGTGGAGTATGGTTAAGGGCGCCTCAGGTGTTCTCTCTACCTGCTCTTCCATGCCTCAAGGGCAGGCAACAGATTAGTCACAACTTCCACAGAATTGCTCATAAAAAGTTAATAGAGTGAAAAGAAAGAGAAAACATACCGTCAAAGAGGAACTAGAGATAAATATGATTTCAGTTGAATACAATTCTATCAATGAAACCTACAAACAAACCAAATACCCACTGCAAACAAAAGAGTTCACAATGCAATTCAAAACAATTTTGACTGGCTATTGTTCGACATGGCTATAAAAGAATTCTGAAAGGACCCAAGAACTGCTCTTTTCTTTTGGTATACTGTATCTATAAAATTCTTAAGGGTCAAATGCAACGTTCTATAATATAGTTAAAAAGTTATGCAGGTTAATTTGTTAACTTACTTGCACATAATGCACAAATTTGGTACATATAACTGTTTAACCTGCTCTCTACTATTCCTTATATTGAAATCACACCAGCATTATTCCTTATGAGCAGAAGCTCATTTAGGAATTATAATACAGATCAAGAGCCTCCAGGCTGAACACAGTCTTCATCCTGCCTAGAAGCTTCTGCAGTTTTCCTGGATCAGAGATAAAAGGCCATTCAAACGCCAACTGTTGCACAGAAATTAGCTGTAGCTTTGCAGACTGGGCCTACTCTGAGTAGACCTACAAAGAATTGAGTTGTGCTTTATAAGTTTCATGTCCACATTCGTAATAATTCCATCCATGCCCTGCTGGAATGTAGCCCCAGAAACTTTATGCAAGTTGAAATTCACCCCTTGCCCCAGGCTAAAGCCAGTTTCCCATCCCTGCCCTTAAAGTGTCCTGCCATCAAGACACCATTTTCTCCACACCTCTGTCACCTACAAGTTGACTAGTGGACCTCAAGCAACAGAGGCCAGATTCGGCAGGTCTTCTAGGTGCTGACCCTAATGCTCTATTCCATGCCCATGGCCAGACATGTCAGCCCATATCATGTTGGTCACATGCACATCATCCCTGTGAATTAATTTGGCTTTTGGGTATGCAGTGCAGTAGAGGCTGAATCCAGTGTAGCAGCCCTGCTCACATGTCTAGCTTAGTGCAGGGGTGAACTGACTGAAATGCTGGTATAGATATTTCTATTCTTTGCAGCTTTGTTGAGACAGTCCCATAAACCAACCCACAGCTTCAGGAAAAGCTCCATTTCATAGACTGTGGCTGCCTTGGATAGTCCAAAGCACCAGAAGCTCAGGTATCAGAATGAGAAGAAATCAGAACATACTATTACACTGATGACATGCAGGGGTTAAATGAACGATATGTTTCTGTACCTTCCACTTACACATTTAAGGCCTGCAAGCTGTTCTTTTGACAGCTGAAGCCAGAAGTGTGGTGTGAGGAGCTGCTGTGTAAGGTGCGCTTTGTGCTCTCCCACTTCTTTGCCCAGAGCTGCCCGCTCTCTCATTCCAGCCCCACCTACATATAATTAACCAAACAGAGAGATTAATGAAGGCCAAATTTGGAATTCATCAACCGGAGAGAGAAAGGCAGTCATTTCATTTTCCCTCACACAGCTGCCAGCCTTCATGCTGCACAACCAACCACTTTCAAAAACTGAACAGAGGCCATTTTTGACACACCAAGGTCAGCCATCCAAAGCCATAGCAGCCATAGGCTAAAATGAGGTAGCACTGGCATCACACATGAGACTGAGTGAGTCCAGCACTATTTGTGACACACCAGAGTAAACATGGTATATCTGGTCAATAAACCTTTGGTCTTTGCTGCCTTCATGGGACTGGGAAAAAAACATGCAATGATCAAGCACTTGGTAGATCGCAGTCCACACTAATGAGCTCCACAGGGTTTTCATAAGTCCCAGAATGTGTCTGCCTGGCCTAAGGACATCCGGACATCCTGACTGATCTTGTGAGCACACACCACAAAGACCAAATATATTTTATGAGTTAAGTCACATAGTCCAAATGAGTTAAAGGTTAAAAGAAAACAGCAGTACCTCAAGGACAACTACAAGAAGGAAATTATTCATCTATTCCAAAGGTATGTAAAGCATGCCTCTTCAGGTGTTTTGGACTACAGTAACCATGAACAATAGCCAGAATGGTTTATGATCAGGGTTTTGAGGAGGTGCAGTCCAAAACATCTGGAATATGGATCTTCTGTGTCTTAGAATACAGTGCTACCTCGGGTTACGAAATTAATTCGTTCCGCCGTTCCGTTCGTAACCCGATAATTTCGCAACCCGAAAAGGCTTTCCGTTAGCGCTGGAAAGCCGCTAGCCGCGCTTTGCGTTTGAATTTCGCGCCGAAATAAATTTCGTAACCCGAAAAAAATATCGTAACCCGGAACAGTTTTTTCCAATCTAACTTTTTCGTATCCCGGAAATTTCGTAACGCGATCATTTCGTATCCCGGGGCACCACTGTACCAACTTCTAACAACAGCAGCAGCATTACACACACACACACACACACACACACACAGACACAGACACACACACACACACCAAATAAGATCAGACAATAATAAAAGAGAGAGCATATAGGGGTATATCACTCATCTTGGACGGATCAACTCTACCTATGTTTCTGAAGCCACAATTCCAAGCATGTACCCAAAAAGAAGGAAGCAAAGCCAAGGGAATGACGTGTCAAGAGAAAATGGGAAACCTCTTCTAAAAGCAGGTAAGTATGTTGGGTTTCCAATTCAGAAAACTCCAGCACAAATCCAAAGAATGCAAAAATACCTCAGAAAAATCCTTTAAAGGTTGACAACAAGAAGTGTAAAAAGCCTCCTTGGAGGTATTTATTCTGTTTATCACAGTATAGTAACAATCTGATTAGAACACATGAACTATTATAGTAAGAAAATAAATCAATATCTGAAAAACTGATTTAAAAACAACCACCTTTTTTCCTAAGGTCAGTAAACCCTGATCAGAAGCATCCCAGAATGATGAGAATCTTCCCAGTTCAGGTCTTTCCTATGCAAAATTTGCACAATAACAGTCAAAAGGCTAGCAACATTATTTATTTAGTTGTTATTTTACTTGTTTCTTTAATTTATATTTATGTTTCTTTTTTAATAAAACATAGTCTAGAAAGCTAACAGTAACATTTAAATAATGTAAATACAATTATAGAAACATTATAGATTATAGAAAAATTATAAAAATATTAAAAACACAACTAAAGCACATTAATAATAAGAAACTGAAGTCCCATTCAACACAGGGTAGGTGCCAAAGGTTAGTAAGGTTAGAAAATCTTAAAAATTTAATCAGGTTTCAACTGATTAAAAAAAAGCTCAGGCCAAAAATACTTTGATGAATACTAACTAACTATACAACTTCTAATTATATTCTATCAAATGTTAACAGTAGTTTATGGAGATTGCAAATAATTTGATCAGTCCTACTCTGCAGATGGTGTAACATGCGCCTGCATGCATGTTCTCTTTCTTAACCCCTGCTGTCTCACTAAGTGCAAAGACAGAGAAGATCAATAAAGAGAGATGGAGTAAATCTGAACAAAGAGGTTATATTAAACATCTTTTTATTTTAAAATGACAATTAAACAAGAATCTTCCACACTAGTGATACAAACCATAATTTATATATTTAAAACCAAATCTTTCAGAGATTAAATTAAATTGATCCTGCTGGTCAAACTGACTAGTTCTAAAGACTGGGAGAGCCACTGATAAAATATTTACCAAGTATTCACCAAATGTATTTCTAAGTTTGTTGGGAGTAAGAAAAAGGCCTCTTCCACAGATCTTAAAACCCAGGTAAAATCCAGAAGTGAGAATGCAGTCTTTCAAGTAGCAAGGACCTAAACTATATTGGGTTTTACAGGTCACAACCAGCTCCTTGAACTGGGCCCAGAAACAAACAACTAGCCAGTGAAGAGTCTGGGTGCAGCATTTTGGACTAGATGAGTTCCCTAATGTTTGTCAGGCCAGCCCCACATAGAACACAATACAATATCCCAGAGCTGTATAATTAAGGCACAGATTGTTGTGGAAGATCCTACCAATATGAGATCTCTACCTTAATCATTGCCTCTCTCCTATGTTTCAACATACTAGCATGCAACTTAGCGTGCTACGGATACAGAGGCAGCCAGTGCTCTCTCCTCCCACGACAAGCATGTCAAGGGAAAACTGTTCTCAAACTGCATTTGATGGAACTGGGGGGTTTCTTCAAAGCTCTTTGGGGTTTCTTAAATGAGAGATTAACTTACTGCAAATAGCCCAGAAAGCTATCAGAGCTCTCCTTTTTGCCCACATCTCTTTCACCTGTATGTTAGTTGCCTCTATAAATGCAAGGACTCCCTAGCAGAGATGTTGACATGAGAGGATTTCCTAAAGACAGAAAGCCTAAGAAATGCTGGCATATGTGGAACAGCCAATGCACTTACCAGGAGAAGGTAACAGCTCTTCTCCTTTTTTGAAGTACAGAAAACTGTGCTTTGATTAATGGTGTACATTAAAAAGACAGGGGGCAGGGGTTTTTGCCAATGCTGGACTCTTCAAAACTACCTGGCTGTATAGTCAGGTACAGTTTAACCTTTCTGGTACACATTAACAAAGTCAAAAACTATTAATTCTACTGCATAATACCTCAGCTATTCAGTCATTTCCACACCCAGCTTATAAGCACACAATGGCATACACCATAAACCTGATCATGTTTGTGACATTTAACACAGATTTCCCCAGTCAGAACAATATTCTGTTTTAGAAGAAAATGATATTCAGAACTGCTTCACTTTAAAAAATTGCCCCAAATCCCGCATGTATGTCATCATGAGAGACACATTCTGTCAGGGTCAGTGAGCAAAGTAAAAACCTTCTGAATTCTTCATAGAAGAAGCTCCATTATTCATATAAATAAATATATGTGCATCCAAAAGGACAGTTACCTAGAAAGGTACAGACAATTATAACTTTGGTTACAGATATGACTAGTGTTGTCTTCCTTCCAACTGGCCAGCTGGATTAAAACTGCCACCTTTTGTTATGAAGTTAATGCATTTTTAAAGCTAGAAAACTTTCTGTAAAGAAGTATACCAGAAAAGACCAGTTAAGAGCAATCACATAAAAACAGAGTAGCTTTCTATTGCTATTGGAAAAAAAGTGTCAATGTTTCCTGCAAATTATTTCAAATCTTCACCGGAGAACCAGAAGCAAATTGCAAAACGGTTTTGTAAGACCTGTAAACAAACACTGTGTTTCCAATAGCAATTGTAATGACAAGAACAGATAATATTCCTACAGCTGCATCACAGCTGGGCCAAACAGCTTTGAGATAATGCTGTCAGGCATCATGTACTACAACAAGAACACCAACTTCCTCCACAAAAAAAATTGTACTTCAAATGCAATTGTGAAGGTAGCCCCTAATTTCCTTTCTGTTCATCTGCTTTTAATTGACCTGTCAGTGAACCACAATATGACAGCCCTCTTTTTTTGGTAGGACTGGGATCCAGAAGGCCAGAGCTGTTCACTGAAACCAAAGAGACTATACAGTGTAAGATAGTAGCAAATTGTCCCTATTACTAGGCTGGTGTGCGTGAGTGTGCAGTCATCTCTTGCATTGCAAATAAAGATAAACAGCAATGCTATCTTTACTTAGCAAAAGAAGGAGGAAATCTAGTAAGCCAAAAGATCTCTAAAAGAGTGTGGTATTCAACAAACTCAGTTGTTTCCTGGAATTTTGCAATCGCTTGAAATAATGCAGATGTGAGTTGCAAACAGAACAGCTGGAAATCAACTTTGAAGAACAGAAGTCTTAATTAAATCTACGTTCTAACCCAGTGATCCCCAAATGGTGCCCTTTATGAGATTTTGGACTTCAGCTCCCAGAAGCCTCAGCCACGTTGGCCAATAGTCTGGGATTCTGGGAGCTGAAGTCCAAAATCTCTTAAAGGGCACAGTTTGGGGACCACTGTTCAAACCACTACCACATATATGCAATAAACCCTTCATTGTCTTAAATACTTCAGCAAATCCTTCTTCTCATTAAGACGAGAGGAATTAAAAGATGACAACGGCCCGTTACAGACAGGCTCTTGAGGCGCCCCCATCACGTGCTAGGGGTTGGCCGGGGACCTAGCTTCCACACCGGCCTCACCCCTAGCACGTCACAGGGGCGTAATAATGGCGGCACCCTATACACACAGGCGCCGCCTTTATTACGTTCTGGACGCATAGCGTCCGCACGTCGCATGGCGCTTATGACATTGCGAGTGCGCCGTTGGCACCTCGCGGCATCATAACCACGCCGCGGGAAGAAGCACCAATTTGGGGCTTTTTTGCTCCACGCGGGAGCCGCACGATTTGGCTGCTGCAGCTCCCTCACGGAGCAACCAGCAGCACCAGCAGACCACCGCTTTTAGGCGGTCTGTAACGCGCCAACTTGTTTAAAATCCTTGAAGCATTCTTTGTATACTACACTCTTGTAATTCAAGTTATGTAGAATTCTGCAGCCACCATATGTTATGGGCAGTTCTTGCATCTTTGATGTAATTTCCATAGTGTATTCTTTCTTTCATAGATGCACAGTGTTCAAAGTCAAGTAACCTTCCAACCTCACACTAATGCAAGAAATCTATTATTACAGCATCCCAGATAGGCAGCCATCCAAGCACCACTAAAAATAGATATATTAATGACAGATAATCCAACATTTTCCAAGGCAGTCTTTTCCACTTTTGAACAACTAGTATAATCAAGGTAAGTTATGTAGCCCAGGAAGGTGGTATACTTTAGTCTAGAATTATAGAGTATTTTATTCAGCAATTTAACATTTCTTTGTGGCTCGCATGCCTAGAACTGAATTATTTGCCCAATGAAACATCCCCCCCTTAAACTCAATACATATAGCTATGAGAATGTTCATACACAACCTTTAACTATTTTAATTACTTATTGCACTTATATCTACCTTTCTTCCAAAATGGGATCAAAGGCATCACAGTAGTTTAAACAGCAGGGTCTTCACGGATCCTCAATAATCCTGGTCCTAACTACAGAACCAGAAAGTACTGGATGCACTCCAGTCCTCACTTACATAGCTCTACACCATTTGTAAAGCAACAATTTGCAGAAGTCACAAAATTTTTCACATGCTTTGCTTCACAACATCATTGATATGATAAGCCTGTATCTGAACTTGCATGATCTCTCTCTCTCTCTCCCTCTCTCTCTCTCTCTCTCACACACACACACATATACATATATATAAACACACATTCTCATCCCTCCACATAAAAGAATTAGAGAAAACTAGCCTAAAATTCGCTAAGGGTTCTAGCCTTGTCTTTCCCCTTACATTCTAGTTTTCCAAGTGAAAGTTGGAAAGAAGAGGAAGAGGAAAAAGAAGACCATTCCGTCATAGAAGCTCCCACCTGAAGATAGGAGCGGTATAGCTCAGTCACAGGTTTGCCTTATTAACAATCATCACTTGGGTGTGTGTATGTGCCTTCAAGCAGACTGGCGACTTATGGTGACTCCAGGGACCATAAGAGGGTGTGTGGGGAGTGCAGGCCACACTGGGTTACACCTTAAGGGTGTGTGACACCACGAGGCCTCAGGTTTTTTAATTTTTACTCATTCTAAATTTTCTTTTAAAACATCACATCCTACCAAATTTTCCATTTTTCGCCCCAAAATTTCACTTTAATTTCATGACACTATGTAAATGTAAATATATTTAGGCTGTGCTCATGATACTGTAATTTAAAAGTATAATTTGAATTTTGCTAGTTTTTTTTGTCACAAGTACTGCCACTACATTCAATGATATATGAGAATTACAATTTGCGAGTAACATCAGTACAAAAAACTTTACTCACGATTCTGCATGGTGTGGTATGGGAGGAGATTAATGATGGGGTGTCACCATGAGTTACCACACCAAATGACGCCAACCCTAATGATGCCACTAGACAACTCCACTAATTTCACAAGATTTCTTAAAGAAGGTATACTCAGAGGTTGTTTTGCCACTTACTCACTTTCAAGTTGCATACCAATACAACATCAGCATAACATTGCTGTCATCTCAAGTGTAGGATCATCTACTAAAACCTTTACTATGCAAACCCTCACAAGACTGTCATAATTCAGAACACACATGATACTTCAGTTTGGCATGTTTGGCAATGAAATCCACTGTCCTTCCCTTTCCCACCCACTAGAGCCACCACCTCGTAAACATTTATTTTATTTTAAGAATGAAGAATCAGCAGCCTTTAAAATAGTGGAGGAGAAGGCTGTGTGGAATCTCATTCCTCAGATATTCTCTGCATAGGAGGTGTCACTTCTTCTCCATTATTCAATTATTCCCCATTGATCAGTAGGAAGTTAGTCACAAGGTAAAAGGGTCATAGAGTGGGTTTAAGTCTCCAGTCATCCATGATCCTCCCACACTGCTTAGGAGAAAACAGGGGGAATCATGAGAGATCAGGGAATTTAATAATTTTATAGGATTCTCTTTGACAAGGAGTACTCACAGTTGTTTTGCCATTAACTTCCTCTGAAATATAGCGTACAGCACCTGGTATTCCTTAGCAATCCCTCATTCAAGTATTAACCAGGTAAATGTGGGGAGATGGAAATATTAATTTTTTCAACTGGCTTCATCTACTACTAGCCCATCCGCTGCCTGTATGCCACCAGCAACCTCCACACCAGGAATGCAGCCAAGGGGTGGGGATGTGTTTAAATAACGTTTTATGTTCATCCATGTAATTATAATGCACTAATATTTGATCCTAACTTTCTTCCAAAGGGCTTAAGGCAATATATATGCCTCCCACATCATTTTATCACCACAATGACTCCACAAGGCAAAGAAAAGGCCAGCTTGGCATCAGGCACTGGACAGAGAATAAGCAGAAGTACAACAGTGACTCAGGAAGAATCTTGCTCCAACTGTTAATTGCCCTAATGACTGCAGAGATGGGAAGCACATCATCCTGGCCTCCACCGCCTGCCAGAGGACGAAGCACTGCTGAGCAGCTGTGCCATCTCCATCCCAGATAGCTTTAACAAAGTTGTTAACTAGTCACGTCTTGGCTCAGGCACTGCTGAATGACTCTCCCATCTCTTGCACTCCCATTTATCTCCTGCTGACCAGTCCTCAGAATTCCCCGCCTATCTAATCTTCTTGCAACTTGTACAAAAGGAGTGTAGATCAGTATTTGCTGTTGCTGTTGTTTGTCTTCAAGTTGTTTCTGACTTATGGCAACCCCAAAGCAACCCTATAATGGGGTTTTCTTGGAAAGATTTATTCGGGGCGGAGGGTTGCTTCTGAGACTGAGAGAATGTGACGTCCCCAAGGTCACCCAGTGGGTTTCCATGGCTGGGAATTCAAACCCTGATCTCCAAAATCACCATTCAACACTCAAATCATGTCAGCCCCTGTAGTACATAGGAGGCTAAGGCTGCCAAGTGTGTTTGAGGCAAAATCTGAAACTGAAATGGAGAGTAGTCTAAATCTGTAGTCTAAAACAAAGAAGCACACAACACACATTGACCACTCAAACTGGGTTACCGGAACACCAGCTAAAAGAGTGATGGTATTCTAAACATCTGAACAATTGTGCTTTACATTTACTAAGCAATAACATAAAAAGTGAACATTTCCTTGAATCCACCAATTGCTACATAAAGTATTAATGTCATCAAGTATATAATGATGGATAGTGGTTGGGAGATGTCCTTTAAAAGAAGAAGAAGAATATACTTGATGAAGCTTGTAACATCAATGCCACATCTGTCTTTAGTGTTTATTAGAACTTAAAGCATATCCTTCAGCAAGCAGCAAAGCTTTTAAACAATAATAAAGAGTATGGGGCTGTACAGATGAGAAGAAAGGGGTGGCCAGAAGCTGCCCCTTTCTCCTCTGGATCGTTGCCGCCACAACCGCATGGGCATGGCAACAATCCGCTCCAAAAAAGGAGCTGTGAAACACAGCTCTTTTCCGCACGGTTGCCAAGGTACCATTAGTGCTCTAGAGTGGTGTGGTGACGTCTTTGTGTGCTGCGCCGTTTGGACGTGGCGCACAAGGCACGTCATTGGCACATGCCATCTGAACACGTGCGTGCCGAAAATGGTGCCAGGAGAGCTCAGAGCGTGCGGACGCTCCGCTCTCCCTGCCCTAATTTCAGCCGCTTTGTTTCTAATATGCTTAAACTCACAGTGGTCTTTTCTAGAAGATGACATGCTCTTTAACCACCACATTACAAGCCTGTGAACACATTTAATGCATAAAGCCCACAAAATACCTCAACACCTCCTCCCAGAAGAGTCCTCAGCAAGTATGGAGTCAGAGCATGAGAGAAAAAGGCCACGCAGGGTGTGAGAAAGTAGCCATATGTACAAATGTATGTATAACCACCCTGCTTAAAAAGCAGAGGAGCAGTGATTCGTGTAATGTAATTTAATCAGTTAACTCATGCCTGCAGAGAGCGCTCAGGGTGGGTTGGGGGGAAGGAGGAGGGAGAGTTCTCCAAAGCTCCAAGCCCCATGTGTGACCGAACTACCGCAGTCAAGAAAATGGCAACGATCTCAATTCTTTTTTCCTGGTTTTGTATGAAGTTCTAAACTTCATTTGAAAAATATTATAAAAGTTGCCAGCATTTAGTTGGTTCATTGTCAAGGTTAAATCAATCTTAGGCCTGTTACAGACTGCCCAAATAAAGCTGCTTTGGGTCTCTTTGGAGGTATGCTGTTTAAATCATGCATGCACCCTAAGAATCAAGAAGCTGCAGCAAAGGTGCACTCCAGTGCTTAGGAATGGAGTGTGGCTTTGGCGCGACCTCCGGACTCTTAGGACCCATGCATCATTTAAATAGCGTACCTCCAGAGAGACCTGAAGCAGCTTTATTTTGGCAGTCTGTAACAGGCCTTAGTCTCCATTTAAAAGGTACTCTTAAGAAATATGGCAGCACTTTTAAAAAAATGATTGGGGGGGATTTATGTATTGACAAAAATTGGAGGAAGCAGCATCCATATTAGAAAAAGGCCAACTGCCACCATCTCCTCCACAGGAGGGGATGCATCTTCTAATTCCTGCCAATGTCTTATTAGGCCATATCTAGAAAACAGAGGACAAGCTGTATTCCTGTAAAATTATATATGCATATGTGAATCTCAGTGAGCTACAATGCTTAATTTATTGAAAACCATATGGTTAGACAAGATTTCCTTAGTTGACCAAAATGTTAAAAGTAATTATGAACACGGGCTGTAGAAAAGAGATGTCACACTTACGTTGAATTGGAGAGACAGGCGAATCATCCAGCAATCGCTTCGAGGACCACACACATAATTGTCCACTGGAATATCAATTCTCAGTATCAAACATTTAGAATTGCTATTGTAGCTGTTTGCTTTGGTTCCTCTAGCCTACTGGCACAAAGAGACATATCTCTACTTCCACAAAGCAATCAATGATTCAAAGAAATCAAAACTATCCAATGACTATTATTGAAGTATACTAACATCTACTAGCATATTATTAACCCTTTTGCTCTAAAAATGGGAACCTGTTTCTTAGAGTTCAATAGAAGTGTGGTACAGCTGCAGTTCAGTAAAAGTGTGGTACGAAGTACACTGGAAATCCCAGGAGCAGTGCTTCTTAAGCTGATGTGGGGGGATGACAGTGTACCACCCACCAAATGTGGCAAGGACTGGCACCATCTGTGTGCCCATTGACAACAGCTGTTTCATTCTTTCTTGGAAACTCTCCACTGCAGCCAATACTTTATAGACTGGCACCAGTCCACAGGCCACAGCTTTGAGTAGTACTGCCTTAGAAGGCTTGATTCAGACACTAAACTTTATACAGTGGTGCCTCGGGTTACGAAATTAATTCGTTCCGCCATTCCTTTCGTAACCCGAAAATTTCGTAACCCGAAACACTTTTCCGTTAGCACTGGAAAGCCTATAGCTGCACTTTGCAGCATTTGAATTTCGCGCTGAAATGAATTTCGTAACCCGAAAAATATTTCGTAACCTGAAACAGTTTTTGCCAATCCAACTTTTTCGTATCCCGGAAATTTTGTAACCCGATCATTTCGTATCCCGAGGCACCACTGTACTTGGATTCACAACTGTACACACGTCCTTTTCGGCAGAGCTGCGGAGCATGTCTCCTATCAAATGTTTCAGACTGAAATTCACATGCTCTCTTACCATTACAAGATCCTAGCTGGGTTTTGGGGGGAAAGTCCAAATCATCTGGAGGGCCAAGATTTTCCCGGTTCTGCATGACAGGAATAAATACAAACCTAACCAATCCAACAGCATGCCAGGAGTTTTATGGGGATTTGTTTGTTTTTATTGTACAAAACCAAAAATGCTTACAAGATGCTTGTAATGAAGGAACAACCAACTCACAAGAACAGTTTTCCTTCCCTGCTACCAGGTATATTACTGGAGCTGACTCGCTGCGGCAAACAGCATGAACTGGGAAGACCCTGCTTTAAAATTTTGCCTTGGTTTATGAGCTGCATTAGGACCAGTGTCTGATAGAAGTGGACAAGTGATCACAGTCTAGGTGCATAAGTGCACTAATCCGCACTCTGCTACTATGACAGAGTCACAAATGAGTTGAGTTACCCAGCTGTAAAGGGTATTTTGCTGCAGTGACAGCAGATGTCAGGTGACAGAGCAGATGTCATAAATTGTTATCCAACTTAAATGATACATTCCAAACTCTGACAAGCTAAAATAAACAGAGTCTCGAAGGCCCATTATATGACATAGCAAAGTGATTTTTAAAAATTGTACTGAACCAAGTGAACCGATTTTTGAAAGAGAGTATTACATTTAATACTGTATGGTACTTTCTAAAGGAATGAATGAGAAGTGTGGAAAGTAAATTGGATGGAGAGGCAACTGATATTTATGTAAAGTGCTTTGACCAACATAAACTACTATGATGAAAATGATTATGACAATATTATTCTCTATATATACCATGGTAATATAAAGTGTATAAGTTACATTGAAAAATGCAATCTGGGTTTAGCAGCAATTTAAGATCTTTAAAATTGGGCACTACAAAAACACAGTACAGCAAAGCCAAAATTTTACTGCTTTCAGCAAACCACATGTGTACAAGTAATACTTGTCACCACTTCTTTAAAATGCAGTACAGCGCTAAAGAAGTGTATTCATCATCCTAGCTGATGCCTTAGTGGCATCCAGGCAGTAAACACATCCATTTAACATCAGCACAGTTTTGTACGCAACAAGGAAACTGGGGATCCAGTTGTTTTAAGTGAAGGAAAGTGCTCCCATGACCAGGAATGTAATGCATTGAGTTCTTCTTATGGTGTAAATAGACATCACCTGAAGTGAGTCAATATCCCCCCAAGCAACCAGAAAGGGCAGCTTTCGCAAGTCAGGAAAAGCTGAAGCTGCACACCTTACACTTTTGGTCATTGATATGATACAAAAGAATGCTTATAGGGCAAGATAGCAAATACATTCTGCTCTAGTAAACTTTAGTGGACGTGTTAACACAAGGCTGTGAATTTGAAAGCCCTGCCTAGATTAAACTGTTGTTATGGATTGCTGTCAAAATAAACTTAACCACAAATTCAAGCATGTGAAAATCAGTAGGTGAGAGCACACAATCCAGCAGTCAGACCCCATCCCTTAACCATGATTAGGGAATTTCTTCATTGGGTACAATTAAGTGCCACTCCAAAACATAGCACTTAACGGTAGCCTGGTGTGGATGCCAGAACTGACCCACCATGGCCATAACATGGGCCATGAAATGGACTTTGCAAACCACAATGTGGGCCAACAGCAGTTGACACATAGTCGGTAACTTATAGCCACTGTCCCATCTCCAGAGGCCACTGCATCCTAGAAAGCTCAACAGTGGGTAAACTAGCAAACATCCAAGCTAATGGGCTGTTCTAAAATAGAAGCTTGTCCATACAATGTAGAAGTCAAACCATGGTTTAACACACAACCATGGTTTGGTGTTATATCTGATTGAGCCTTTGGGGTACCGTGAAGGGTCATACGTACAACTGCAATAGTAATAGCAGTACTTTCTATACCGCTTATCAGTGAACTAGCACTCTCTAAGCAGCGCACAATGGGTAAGCCAATTGTGCCCCACAAATTGGGTAAGCCAATGCCCCCCCCTTACTTATCAGACCTTATTTCTCCTCACCTCCCACTAGGGCCCTCCGTTCTGGTAGTCAGGTCTGCTGTCACAGGCCCAGAGTTCCTCTGCCCTATCACGATTCGCCCCTTTTTCACTTGCTGCCCCTCACTCCTGGAACATTTCTCCCCCGCGAGCAAGAGCCATCACTTCTTTAAACCAGCTTCAAACGGAGTTGAAGACCATTCTGTTCAGGGCAACGTCCCAGGCATGGGCATAAATTGGCACGTGCTATTGATGTCTTTGTTGTCTGTGTTTTGATGGAATCATTTCCTGTAATGCTATGTATTTTATATGTATTATCCTAACTAGAGATGAATGCCCCTTCCCCACCACCACCCCTCTGTGTCGTGTCTTCTAGATTGTAAGCCTGAGGGCAGGGAACACCAATTAAAAAGATTGTATGTACAGCGCTGTGTACATTTACAGCCTTTATAAAAAGTTATAAAATAATAAAATAATATTTCACCAACCTAAAAGGATGGAAATCTGCATCGGACCTTGGAGTCCTCCTCTAGGATCAAACTTACAACACTGGGGCTGCAGTACTGGCATTTAACAACTGTGTCACCAGGGCTCCCCCAATAAGCTCTATCCACTCAAGCCCTCTATATCAGTGGTTCTCAAACCATGGTGCAGGACCCCTGAGGGAGTGTGAGTTGCTCAAGGGAGGGCACAAGACCCGTAGGGCCTGATCCACCCCCCTCTACTTTTCCCAACCTTTTTCCATCCTGGAGAGAAAGAGAAAGGCAATGAAGATGTTTGGAGCTGCTGCTTCTGCCTGAGGGATGAATAGGAAAGCAGTGAAGCTCAGTGGATTGTGGTCTCTCGTGGGAGCCATCCCAAGCAGCTGCTGCTGCTTCTTTCCCCACCTTTCTCATCACTGCCCATGTTCTCAGAATGAAACATTACTGCAACCTCAACTCATTCTCACACACCCTCAGTATATCTCTCGGTGTATGTGCGACTCTCTGTTACACACTAATTCTTACACACATAGTAAGAATAGTAAGTTCTGACACTCTCTAATACTAGAAACTGAGGATGACTGCTAGAAAACATCTGTGCTGCCAACAAATCCCTCTATAGTAAGTTGGTCAGTGACTGCAAATAGCAGGTATTTTGTACAGCAAAATGCCACACAGTCCCCAACTTCTTCTATCCCTTAAAATAAATGCTCAGCCATGTATAATATTCCCAAGTATCTCTTACAGTGGCACCAGTGCTGTAGGAAAGAGATGTAGGAAGAAAGGAATTAGGGAAAAACCTAAGAGTTTAAAGGGTGCAGGGAGGAGATAAAGAGCTTTCAGCAACTTTATATAACTGTGCTGAACAACTGCTGGCCATTTAAAAAAGACTGATCTCTCAACTACTCAAGTTGAAACCTGCAAAATGTAAATCCAGTCTTTGTGAGACTAACTAAAATAGAGTCCCCTCAGGGCTCCACAAATACCACTGTGAAGTCACTCAAGTGCTCAGCATGCTGTTCTGAGACCTTGATTTAACAAAGTACAGTATCAGAAGGATTTCTAGATAAACTGCACAGCTGAGACTGTCATGGGACAAGAGATTTCTTCCAAATCATTTAATCTTCATTTCTAGACAATCTAAAGAAAGAATATTTTTAAAATTACAGAACTTACATTGACATTCTAGCTACTGCTGGAATCTTATGCATATATACTAATGAAGTAAACCCCATGGAGTTTAATGGGACCTACTTTCATGGAAATGTGTACAGGATTGCAGTTAAAGCATCTCACTTTAATGGATAGAGTACAGAGCCAATCCGCATCTATGATTTCTAGAAATGCAAAGGATCGTTCAGCAGACAGCAAAGCTGACCTCTAAGCCTCACAATTACAGGCACACATTTATACATGAATTTGTATACAAAGGATGGAGATAACCTGGATCTCAATAGGAGCAGCTCTTTTTTGACTTGCTAATCGAAGTACTCACAGAAGGAGAAGGGGGCTGCCTGCATGCATGTCCCTCCAATAGCACCTGAACTGAGAACAGGCACACCTTAACAAAATGAAGGCTTGAGACTAACATATTTTCCCCCTCCTGTATGATTTTTAACATCTTTGCCTGATGAAGAAGTCAGTGAAACTTTAAAACTTGCAAGATGTATTTTGTGCATTTTGGTTGACCCCTGTTTTGTGGATTTGGGGTGTCACTGTATTTTGCTACATGGCCAACACAGCTATCCTTGGATATGTTTACATGAATTTAGGACTTACATGTTTCAGTGCTATACATGGCTAGTTCCTCCCTTCTGCAGTAGTTCAAACACTACTTCTGCTCCCAAACCTGCTCCTCTCTTTCTTTTCCTTTGTAGCCACACTACAGTATGGCAAACTGGACAATGCAAGAGAACTAAAGAGTGGAGTCGAAGAGCTTCCAAATTATTGGCTGCTGTCAGTGGCTGGGTGGATATGAACCAAGAGGAGATCTGGGCAGCAGAAGGACCAAGAAAGCAGAAGAAATGATCCAATGAGAAAAGGAAGCAGAAACAGCCCCAAAATTGTCAGGCCTAACAGCAGCCTAGGAAACTAGGACTATGCATGGAAAAAAAAAATAATCCAAACAAGTTGGGGAGCAGAAGGAGAAGACTAAAGAGTAGAACTGGTAAAGGGGAATAGAACAAAGAGATAATAAGTATTGACAGATGGAGAGAACCTACAAATGTGATGAGAGTAAAAGTTCAAATTTATCCGACAGAACCAGCCTCATCTTTGGCTGCAGGCCTGCAGTTTATTTTCAGTATAGGAAAAAAAGAGTTCTCATGCATTTATAAAAAGACATGTACACACACCATAAAACAGCTCAGTCAGTAACTTGTAACCCAGACTTAACCATCACTGTCAGTCTGCATCATTATTTCACAGTCATCCTATTTATTGGGGCATTGTTGGTGGGAAACTGACACTAGCTTAGGCCCCTGCATTTCAAGATTCCTACCCCCCAATGTGATCGTAAGTGACTTCACCTTTCACAGCAGGGCTTGTTTAGAAGTTAAATTGAAAAAGCTCCTCTTGTCTAACGAAAACAAGCATACCCCCAGCCCCTGTAATTTAGGGAAAAGAGGGTCTTTAATTGCAAATGGAACCTCAAATGATTTCTGAGAATACCACAAACAGTGAGTGATGTAACTTAATTCAAAAAGAACAAGCATGACATAGAAAACATCACTACTTATTAAACTTAATGCCAACTTTAAATATCAAAAAATTCTCGTAACATAAAATATCTGTTAAGATGCTTTGTGTTAAAGGCTTATCACTTGCTCATGGTTAACAGGACATTAATTGTATTATTACTGTTAGCTTTTTCCTGAAGTGAAAATGCTGGAAATATTTGAACTGATCATAATAAAAGGCAGCTAGAGGAAAGGGATCCCAATAATAAGTATTAATATTTAATACAATCTCAATTGATCTTACAACACAACATACGGTAAGTAATTATCCCCAAATAACCATGGGGAGTTGAGAGAAATGAGGAATGTTCAGAGAATTCTTAACTCAGTCTCAAAACCACAAGGTTGCGAGTTCAAGACCAGCAAAAGGGCCCAAGCTCGACTCAGGCTTGCATCCTTCCGAGGAGGGAGCTAAAATGAGTACCCAGACTGTTGGGGGCAAATTAGCTTACTTGCTAATTAGCTTACTTGCTGTTCACCGCTATGATCTTTGGAATAGCGGTATATAAATAAAACAAATTATTATTATTATATTATTATTCTCTTTGTTAGTATTCTTTCACCCAGCTTCAGAAACTCAAATTTTGTTTTATGGCTCAGAACATAATAGGTCAAATGGATTAATTTTTACTGAATGTTTTACTCTTTTTGTAAGGCTACACTCCTTAATATATTTGGCCGTATCTATGGAAGCAAGAGTCATAAATCAAGTTCTTTCTTCCTTACTTCCCCAACATTCCTTCACACATATTCTAAGCATAGAGGCCTTTTGTGGCTGGGACAACTGTACAATACAGATGTAACCTCCAAGTTGTTAACAGAAATTCACAGACTGCTTGCCTGTTGTGAGTAAAAAAAACACCTTGTAGTATGCAAACCATACGGTTTTCTAAAAGTTGGTTCTTTAAAGCCAAATATTATTCCCACTCAGTCTTACCTCTCTAAAAACCTCTACCTCTCTTATTCTCTAGCAGAACTCTTCTATTTTAAAAAGAATGGACAGCCACAAGTGATTTCCTAAAGCACACAATGTTCATTCCCATTGGCCTGCATGGTTTCATACTATGGCCAGATTTCCTCTTTTGTTCAAGCTCTACTCAAGAAAACTCAGCACTTTCATTTCCAAACAAGGAGAGATAACATTTTTAGACTAAATACTCAGAAATCATCCAACAACTCTATAGTGCCAGAATTCTAAACATACACCTCCTCCTCCTCTACACACAAGTTAGTCTCAAAGGTAAACAAAATCTCTCTATATACTGATTCTACAGACTATATCTTTGGCTATATCTTTAGACTCTTACTAGTAGACCAGTGGTTTCTTGAGTAGTCGATCCCATGTGACGCACAAAGACATTCACCCTTCTGCAAATATCACTGTTGCAATATACCATGCACCAATAATGCACAAAGCGCAACAGCGACACACTAAAGGATCAGATGTTGCCAGTGAAACACATAAGAACATTTTGGGTAGCAGCACCGTGGATCTTGACTGTCCTAATGTGTAATCGATTCTCGGGATGTCAATGTCAGTTCAGAATACAGAAAAACAGAATGGATTCCAATTGGCAAGGGGACCAGAAAGGCTGCATTGCATCACTATCTGTCTAACCTGCATGCTAAATGTATCATAAATAAAGCTGATTTAGACTTGGAGGAAGAAGGTGTGAAAATTGGGGAAAAGAATATCAACAAATTAAAATTTGCAGATGACACCATATTACTAGCAGAAAATAGCAAAAACACTATTTCAGAGGGATTGAACATAAAATGGAAGGGGGGCTGTCTAAGTATTTATAGTGGCCTAGTCTCTATAGAGGAAAAGTAAAATAAATGCAATAACCATAACCAGCCACAAAAATGTGATATAACAAAAAATAAATAAAGGCCAACCATGATTCCTCCACATAAATCTCAGTCTAAGATTAACATGATCATATAACTTCTAGATGCACTTATTGTGGCCTAGGCCTGGAGAGATTGCTACCTTGGCCATTAACAGCAGAGTTGAGGCAATTTTCTCTACATAATTAGCTAGTCAGGGTATAGCAGTCTTTCCGCCTGGTGAGCAAAGGGGAGAGGGCATACTGTCCCTCCCTATTCAAAGCCTTCCTTTTGCCTCCAAGCTTCAGTGCAATAATACAAAATAATGCCACACCAATGGGGAGCCAATCAAAGACAACTTCTTCAGTGTGTCCAAACAGCTACAGGGGTTATTAAAAGTACTAATGCATGTATGGATGTCTTTTGATCACATCATTTGCTGAGAGAGTACATTTAGAAATCCACACATACAGGTTTTGAGAAATATTGACAGTTTAAATGTTAAAACATCATTTTTTCCCATTATGACTTATACTTATAGTACTGTTGAAGTCCAGATACTTACTCTGACCTGTTTTCATACTGAAGATAAACTTATACTGTTGAACATATTCAGAGTTAACCCAGCTGGCCATGCAAAATCCACAAAACAGCAATACCTTTATTGGACCAATTTAAAAGCACGAAATGCATCATTTTGTTGTTGTTGTATACCTTCAAAGTCACTCCCAACTTATGGTGACCCTAAAGAGAAACTATTATGGTGTTTGCTTGGCAAGGTTTGTTCAGAAGAGGTTTGCCATTGCCATCTTCTGAAGCTGAGAGAGTGGTACTTGCCCAGTTGGTTTCATGGCTAAGATGGGAATCAAACCCTGGACTCCAACATTCAAACGACTATGCCACACTGGATCTCCACAAATAAATTATACAACACTATTAAGTTTTGGCTACACAGGTTAAGCAATGTGTGGATTACTGTTAATGTATAAGAGAAATAATATAATGTACTGTACTTGGCAGCCCATTTACTTGTCAAGAAAAACCTTACATGTGAAAATAACCCTTCTGTCTCATCTAATGTAGTACGAAAGACTTGTTTTTCACTTTCTCTAGTTAAACAGAGGGCAAACCTAAACTAAGAAACAAATATAGGTGGAAAAAACTGTGAGACTGATAATCCTGACAAGTGTTTTTTATTAAATGTCTTCATAATAATGCCTTTTCTGTTGCCACACATGCAAGGACCATATTTACTTGTGGATGGTTTGATGTTCTTAAAGATTTATACAAACTGAAGAGAAATTAGAATATAGCTCAGTGATGGCGAACCTATGGCATGCGTGCCAGAGGTGGCACTCAGAGCCCTCTCTGTGGGCACACATGCTGTTGCCCTAGCACAGAGTTTGCCAGAGTTTCTTACTAGAAAGCCAGAGGGACGTGGCACTTTGCAATAAATAAGTGGGGTCCGGGTTGCAGTTGGGCACTCGGTCTGTAAAAGGTTCTCCATCACTGATATAGCTTCTTGTTCAACTGGGTTCACGCCTGTTTAGAATACAAGAACCCCACAATAAGTTGCTTCCTACAGAGCCCTGGAAACAAAGACGAGTCAGACAAATCACAAAAATAAGGGCCAACAACAATCATGTGAAAGATTTAACCTTGTGAGTCCTGAAGTAAAATTTGCAGTCTAAAATTCACCAATTTAACCTGGTGTAATAGCCACACTAATATAAAGCCGTTTCCAGGCAACACTAAGCTCATTAGAACTAGATCTGCCTCTACCGGTCAATTTTTACCATGCAAAACTAAAGTACAGTCAACCCTCTGTATTCACATATTCTGCATCCACATATGCATGCATGGTTTGAAAACATTTCTCCCCAGAAGTTCCAAACAGCAAACCTTGATTTTGTCATTTTATTTAAGGGAATGGGAAAGAAAGTGATGAAAGAACTAGAAAAAATCCTAAAGAGTAAAGATATACAACTGAGCACTAAAGTTAGAATCATCAATCCACTGTATTCCCCATCACCAATAGCATTTCCATTTTTATACTGCTTAATATTGAACTCAGCACTCTCTAAACTGTTTACAATCTATAAACCAATTGCCCCACATGAGAGCTGAACTCATTTGAGATTTGGGGTTGGAGATACTGTGGACAGCCAAAAAGACAAACAAATGAGTCCTTGAACAGATCAAGCCTGAACTCACCCTGGAAGCCAAGATGACAAACTGAGGCTGTCATACTTTGAGCACACTGTGAGAAAGCATGACTCCTTAGAAAATACATTATGCTAAGAATGGTAGATGGTAGTAGAAAAAAGAGTCTACATGGAGAAAAATGGACTCAATCAAGGAAGTAACAGTCTGAATCTGTAGGACCTAAGTAGAGCATAGGGGTCTTGGAGATGTCTCATCCACATGTTCGCCATGAGTCGAGGTCAACTCAAGGACAGCTAACAACAACATAAGGAACACCATTTTAACTATGCCATTTGATATAATGAGATGCACATCCATGGATTTTGGTATCTGGAACCAAACCCAGCGGATATCAAGGGCCCAATGTATCAACATAAGTTATTACAGTTAAGGGCAGAAGAAGAGCTGCAGTTCAATGAAATCTTTCTACTTACTTAGGACAATTTTCTCATGCCTTTAATATTAAAGAAAACTCCTAAGACCTTGGGAGGAAAATAAAACCCAAAATATGACAAGGCCATAAAACTAAGACTTAAATCCTATATATGTTGACACTAACTTGGCAATACTCCATAGTTAAAAATAGCTGATAACAATATGACAAACCCCTCTCTTCAAGTGAGCTTGGTTATGGTACATTGCAACAGTACAGTGAACATTTCAGAGACAGATACATAGAAAATTATTAGCATTCCAGGAACACACTGTGAGATTTATTTATTTAATCCTTTGCAGCTTATCCAACCAAAAAAACCATGGCATAAAAGGATACCCCAATAACTACGATAACACAGAGACCTTGACAAACTCAGCAGTGTAAAAGCCCTTAAGAACTAAAAATATAATACCAGAAAAAAACTAAATAAGCTTCTATGAGAAATAAATCCATAACGTGGATACCATATAGAGATGAGCTTGCTCTGTATCATCTCTGCTCTAATTATAGCAAGTGATTGTAAATGATGGCATTTAGAGCATTTCTGCATTACTTTAAAGTTTAAAAGAATGAGGAGGTACAGTTGGGAAAAGGCACTCGTCTTGTGGGACATTGGCCTGTTACAGACTGCCAAAATAAAGCTGCTTCGGGTCTCTTTGGAGGTATGCTATTTAAATGATGCATGGGTCCTAAGAGTCCGGAGGTCGCGCCAAAGCCACACTCCATTCCTAAGCACCGGAGTGCAGCTTTGGTGCAGCTTTTGGTTTCTTAGGGCGCATGCATCATTTAAACAGCATACCTCCAAAGAGACCCAAAGCAGCTTTATTTTGGCAGTCTGTAACAGGCCAGAGAGACCATTCAGGGCTATAAAATTAAGATCCAGAGCCTGGAATAGCAGCCAATGTAACACTATTAAAACTGGACACAGTTTTTCTTTCACACTAGCCAGCAAATGAATAGCCACTTCCTGTTATTATATTCTAAAAGGATTAATAGACAACCCCAAGTTCTTCAGTCATTACTACGTATAAAGATTTCAAAGTACACACTTTAAATAAAAGAAACTTACATCACATACAGCTTATACCTGCGCATTATTCCATCTCTGGCATGAATTTAAATCATCTGTTCTATCTCACAGATCGTGAATCTCTTTAGGTATGTGATGGTCCACATTTAAGGCTGAAAGATTCTGAATCTGTGCTGACTTTTGCATGTATGTGTTTTCAAGTCACCTCTCGGCTTATGGCAACCACATAAATTTCACAGGTTTTTTTCAGACAAGGAATACTCAGAGATGGTTTTGCCAGTTCCTTCCTCTGAAATATAGCCTATGACATCTGGCACTCACTGGTGGTCTCCCATCCAAGCATTGAAACTACTCAGCTTCCAAGATCACATGGAATCTGGTGCCTTTAGGTATTTAAGCCCTGCTGTGTTGACTTAACACTTTAAACAAATCCACAATTCAAAAGTTTTTTTTACTGTTATTCTACAGTATCATTCTCTCCTTTTATCCCCAAGAACTTTTCAAATCACAAACAGCTCACAGTCTAAGAATGTTTTAACAATGCTTGCAAAGAAGCTTTAAAATAACCCTATGTTCCCACTAAAAATGCCCTGAAAAGACAGCAGTAGTAAACATTTCACAAAGTATGAAGTCATTGCAAAATATATTCAGCAAAAAACATATTAAGTTACCACCAACTGTCAAGCTGCATTCTATTTCCATATACCCTTTTCAAGCAATGAATAGACAGTCCCTTTGCAAAACAAATAATCAATTTCCACTGGGTTGTTTGTTTCTGCCTTGGTGCACGATAGCATTTTTCATACCATCCTCACTTGCTCCAAATTTCATACGTACGCAGCAACCAGCAAAACAACAAGCTTTTGTACTGTTAATACAGTTTCCCATTCGTTGCATGTTTTAGTCTGTGGAAAGCAAGAAATCAAACATACTTCAAAAACTGAAACGCACAGACAAAAGAAGAGGAAGAAGAAGAAGAAGAAGAAGAGAGAGAGAGAGAGCACGCAAGACAAGTGCTGAATACATTACTACGTTTTCTTAGCTGTCATGCAGTTTTACATACAAAAAGACTCCATATTTACACTACCACATCACAGGTGTCCAAACACTGGATCACTTGCAGTTAGGAAGTGTCAAAAGCTCTCATTCTTTCCCCAAATAATTACTTTGTCATTAGAGATACCGGTTCATTTTTGTTAACGTTTGCATTCAGACTCCAAAATCTAAGCTTCACCACACACATTGTTCAAAGCAAAGCCAAATAAAAAGCAAATCCAGTGGCGAATAACCTGCTAAGATACTGCAGAAATCAGCTCCTACAATTTATCACCGCTCTGAGACAGACCATTTCCTTTTTGCTTTGCGCATGATGGGATTAACTGTGAAACTACTTTGTGGCCTATTTAAATTATGTTTGACCACCACAAAGCAACAATTTAACCCTGAGACAGAAGGCTTCTTTGAAGTGTTTATTTCATGTCCCCAGATATACAAAGGAACAGGGAACTGTATATTGTGTACATTCTTCACTGGTCCACTCCCCACACAGCTTTCAAACTTTGGCTATAATTTTAAATAATGACTTTAAGTTCTTTCCCACCATTATGTGCCAACCTGTTTAGTGGACGGAGTCAGTCAATATTTAACGTAAAAAAGCTTAGCTCTTGTAATCCATTACCCTCTACTCAGGAAGACATAACCATAGTCTTTCAAAGTAAACAGAAGACTGAAGGACAAGGAAGGAAAAGATTAATTCCACATTTATAAAGAGTGAGGGTTAGAAGGATATGGATAGGAACTTGAGTCCTTGTATGGGAAAAGGAAGGATAGAAATGCAGTGGTGCCTCGGGTTACGAAATTAATTCGTTCCGCCATTCCTTTCGTAACCCGAAAATTTCGTAACCCGAAACACTTTTCCGTTAGCACTGGAAAGCCTATAGCTGCACTTTGCAGCATTTGAATTTCGCGCCGAAATGAATTTCGTAACCCGAAAAATATTTCGTAACCCGAAACAGTTTTTGCCAATCCAACTTTTTCGTATCCCGGAAATTTCGTAACCCGATCATTTCGTATCCCGAGGCACCACTGTGACATCAGTGCAGAAAGTGAAACAAGAAGGAAACCATCACTTTACAAAAGACATCTAGAAAAAAACAAAACTAAGATTGCAATGAGAATAAAGACCAGGCATGCAAGGAATTACTAGGAAGGTGGTTATAAAGGGAGGGAGGAGTAACAACCAAGTCCCTTTTTAGTCAAGGAAATCTACCAGCCTGTTTGGGCACAAGGCTCCTATTTCCTATAAATGCATGCAGGTGGCATGGGAAGCCTTGCCTGCAGGTGTCCTTTTAACTAGAGAAGAATAAAAGGCAGGTGATGTTTGCTTTAAAGCAGGGATAGATTGTGTGGCTTTCTAGATATTTCCAGAGATGTGATGGGGGTTGCAGTCCAACAGCCTCTGGAGGAGTGTACAATTCTCACTCACCTACCTAGCCCCCAATACTACTGTGAGTGCAGAAAGGAACATAAACATCAGGAACAGATTGGGATCAGAATGGCACGGGCTGCACTCTATAAACCCTGAATTCTTCCAGATGGATACAATGCTGCACACAATCCCAATGGGAGTATGCACTACTGAAATAGCGGAACTAATGTCTGAATAAAAAATGTACAGAATTGAGCTAAGAATTGTGAATGTTGCACCCTTATCTGACTTGCTGTCAAAATACTCAGTTTTTATCTTACTTATTTAAAACATTTTTACTTAGCTCTTCAGCCAAAGAGGACTCTAAAAGTAGCTTACAAAGATAGTAACAGACAGCTTGTACCCTCAGGCGAATAACATAAAAAGGAACTACACAAAAGAAAAAAGGACTGGGAAGGAAGAGCATTTATTTGTAGGGCAGAGGACAGCTCCATCTCATCTTCGATTGATTTGGATCAGTACTTCTCCAAAGATTGTAAAACAAGATTTTTCTTTGGCATTCTGCTCTGAACTGATCACACATATGTAAGGGTACAAATCACACAAACACATATGCTCTTAGTCATTCATCTCATTGTAATATCTAAGCCACTGTCAAAATAAATCCATACAACACTTACATAGTGTGGAAAGAGCAAGTTACAGGGATGGGAGTAAGTGTACTGCTCAGCACAGCTTCAAAATCAGGATTACCAAACCACCTTTATCTAATCCAGTACACGAACAGGCGATATTCCAATAGAGCTGCTATAATCTACAAAGGCGGAATCAACTCTAGTGATAACTAAAATATAGCAACAAGTATAGAAAACAAAACGATGGCCAACAGACTGGGAACGATGAATATACATCCCCATCCACACAAAAGAGAGACAAAAACGACTGCAGCAACTGCAGGACCATAGTGTTAATTTCCCACGCAAGCAAAATTATGCTCAAACCTCTGCAGTATACACACCAATCATATTTGGAGAGGGGAATCCCAGAGGTGCAAGGTTCAGAAATGGAAAAGGCATTAGGGATCACATTCCAAAATTTGATGGTTAATGGAATGCGCCAAGAAGTTCAAGAAGAAAATTAGCATGTGCTATATAGCAAAGCTTTTGACTGTATAGATCATGAAAAGCAACACTCTTAAAGACATGGAAGTGCCACAATATTTTATAGTCCTGATGAGAAATCTGTACTTAGGACAAGAGGCTACTGTTATAACAGAATATGGAGAAACAGAATGGTTCCCAATTGGCAAAGGGGTCAGGCAAGGCTGCATTCTATCACCCTATTTGTTCAACTTATAAGAAGAAAATATCATACAAAGAGCAAGGTTAGACTCAGAAGATGGAAGAATGAAGACAAGAGGAAAGAACATCAACAATCTTAGATAAGCAGATGACAGCATATTACAGTGGACCCTTGTTATACGCTGGGGTTTGGTTCCAAGATTCCCATGTATAACAAAATCCGTGTATGCTCAAGTCCCATTAAATATAATGACATAGCAAAATGATGTCCCTTATAAAAAATGGAAAATCAGGGTAAATTTATACTTTTTTGGAACATTTTCAAACCGTGTATGCTGGAATCAGTGTATATAAAATCCGTGTATAAGAAGGGCCGACTGTACTAACAGAAAATATCACATACTTAGAACAACTGCTAAGGAAGGTCAAAGAAGAAAGTGCAAGAACAGGTTATAGATGAACATAAAGAAAACAAAAATAATAACCACAGATCTACATAAGATCAGCCTAGATAATGAGGAAATTGGGATAGTTAAAGGATTCCCATACCTTGGATCAAACATTGGTAAGAATGGAGATTGCAGTCAAGAAATAAGATGAAAACTAGGAATGGGAAGGGCAGTCATGAAAGAACTAGGCAAGATCCTAAAGTGTAAAATTATACAGCAGCACACTAAAGGCAGAAGTATCCATGCCATTATAGTCCCCATCACCATGTACGGATGTGAGAGCTGCAAAGTGAAGAAAGTGGGCATAAAGAAAACTCATTTGAGATGTGGTGATGGAAAAGAGTGCTGAGGATATCGTGGCCAGTCAAAAAGACAAACAAATGGGTCCTTAATCAGATCTAGCCTAAACTCTTCCTGGAAGCCATGGCAACAAAACTGAGGCAGTATATAGCATTATATTCCATTTCTTAGGATAAGGTGACAATCAAAGAACCCATCCAATGGTAGTTGGTGGTTTCCATGCTAGCGGAACAGCAAGTCTGTTTTGAGTTTTATTCCAGACTTTAAAAGAGATGCTGAATCTAGCTGAGTAACGGAAATCAGCATCTTGGATACCTCCTTTATAGTTTAGATAAAAAAGCCACAGTAGATTCACTGGCCCTCTGGCATGAAGATCACACGTCACCAAATTTTACATCCCTGACTGACCATGCAATTGCCTGGGCAATTCAGTGGCCAAATCAGTGTGAGTCTAGATTGTCTCTCAGGGCCATAAGGAAGATAAAATGAGATACCATAACCTCATGTGCCATCCTGAGTTCAGTGGAGGCAGAATGAGATCCAAATATGAACAGAGGTGAAGGACAATACAATGCACAGCCTGTCACTTTTCATGCTCCTGAGTCATTTCAAACAGGGACACAACACAGATTGTAGTATCTTTTCTAGCATCTTAACATAAAGACTAAATAGCACTGTGCATTTTATTAAGAATGCAAGTAATTTCTGGAAGTGTTTCTAGTGTTTCCGCAAGACAATATAATCACTCCTGCTCTGCAGAAAGTCCTGGAATCACAGTTCTTGCCCTTCCTCAAGTACATCACTGTCAACATCTGCCTGGAACAGCAAGTATAAGGACAGGGAAAGTATCCAAACACCGTGACATACTCCTGATATCATACAAGCCAGGGCCAGATGCAGATATTGGGCAATCACCAGTTATCTCCTAGGCTTGGAAATGACTGAGACTGCCATTTCTATTGGTAATCTCTTCCACTGGACAAAACAAGTTAGAACATGTCCAGATAAGTCTCTTAACTAAGCAAGTGCCAGCTGTTTCACTGCATGCAACTTATACAGCATGGATGTGGTGGAGATGCTTCAGCCAGTTCAGTGTCTATCCATGTAAGTACAGGATGAGGAACACACACACACAACAACTGGTACAGTTGAATGTCTGTCCATCTGGGCAGTGTGGAGATAATGTCCCTAGAGCAAATCAAGATCACAGGAAGTTGTTGGGCAGACACCTAACATTCAACCGGACCAATTCAAAAAGAGGTGCACCAAATCAAACAATGTTATTTCCTTTAAACAGCACAAACACCAAGAACTTTATTTGTGGGAAATACAATTTATCAGCCCTACCGGTGGAGAAGGGGAGTGGAAATAGAGCTAGCATGCTGTAGTGATGGGAGTGTTGGACTAAAACACTAGGGCCTGTTACAGACTGCCAAAATAAAGCTGCTTGGGGTCTCTTTGGAGGTATGCTGTTTAAATGATGCATGCATCCTAAGAATCCGGAAGCTGCACCAAAGCTGCACTCCAGTGCTTAGGAATGGAGTGTGGCTTTGGCGCGACCTCCGGACTCTTAGGACCCATGCATCATTTAAACAGCATACCTCCAAAGAAACCCAAAGCAGCTTCATTTTGGCAGTCTGTAACAGGCCTGGGAGACCAGGATTCGAATTCCCACTCAGCCATAGAAACCCAGTGGGTGACCTTGGGCAAGTCACCCTCTCTAAGCCTCATAGAAAGGCAAGGGCATGGCTTCTGGACATATTCTGCCAAAAAAACCCTGTGACAGATTTGCCTTATGGCCACCCTAACTCAGAAATGACTTGAAGACACACACAATGGGGAGCAATGTGTAAGGCCTGAAAAAATGTCAGCGGCGCTCACTGATTCTAGTTTCAGAATAAAGTTGCATCTGAACAATTTAAGGAGAATTAATGTTTTTGGGGCTGTATGCCAGGGCTAGGTGTGGTAAAGAGCCTCTGAACTTGGTCAGGGGCATCCTTTTTAAAAAAATGTTCATTCCTCACATGAATCCCAACTCTTATAAAAACTCATAACGTGTCCCACCCTATCAAGATCCTAAAGGCAAGATGTAAACATCCTCTGTCAGAAAACTACAGGACCCCCATTCCTAATTTAGGCCAGGATCTAGCCTGGAAATCTGTTCTGGGACCACATAACATGCTGTGAGCATGCATAGAGCAACCTTTCCCTCAGCATTGAATAATTACTTCATGCACATCTGGGATTGGCAAGCAAAACTTCCAGGCAGGCATCCAGGAGAACAGCGTATAATTCACTGCTACAAGATATGGCAATGCCCATTATTTTAGACAGCTTTTTAAAAACAGAAACACATAGTGCACAAATGTGCACGAGATGGTCATTGACAGTTTGCCATAACACCACAGAACTTCCATGCTCAGAGGCAATGCATTTCTAAGGCGAAGGCCTAGTCTCACAGATAAACAGAGGATAGGCATCACCTCTGTCTCCAAAAGCAAACTTCAAGTATTATTATTTAGAATGGAAAGAAATAATAGCATATTCAGACAAGGCAGAGATACTAAGGAAAGAAAGGATGTGTAAGATCTAAGGGATGGTTTAGCTATAAGTATATAGAGTAAGAAAGGCCTGATACAGACAGCCAAAATAAAGCTGCTTCGAGTCACTTCATTTGTAGCACAGGCTCTGAAAAAAGACTTCCCTTGTCCCTCTCCACCTACTAAATGGAGGACCAGGCTCAGCAAAATGGAGGACATGCCCAAATGGAGGGCCCTGAGGAGTTCCTCCTGGACAGAAAGAGTGAGATGTAAGACATGTCTTGGAAAAGGGCTTCCCATGTGTGTGGGGGTCCCCCCAGCTGCCACATGGAGGACCAGCCACAGAATATGGAGGACACACCCAAATGGAAGACCCTCCTCTTAAACAAAAAGGTTATCTTGTAGGACAAGCCCCAGTGAAAGCTTCCCTTGTCCTTCCAGCTACCAGATGGAGGGTCAGGCAAAGAAAATGGAGGACACACCCAGATGGAGGACCTTCCTCCTGGGCAGGAGGACTGAAATGTAGGACGAGTCACAGAAAAGGGATTCCTTTGTGCCCACACTTACTAGATTATTATTATTATTACTAGGTGGAGGACCAGTCCCAACAGAATGGAGGACATGCCCAAATGGAGGACCCTGAGGGGCAGAAAGGCTGAAATGTAGGACCAGTTCTGGAAAAGAGTTTGCCAGATGGAGGACCAGGCCCAGAAAAATGGAGGACAGCTGCTGGACAGACAGGGTGAAATGTAGGACCAGTCCTGGGAAAGGGCTTCCCGTCCCTCCAGCCACCAGATGGAGGACCAGGGCCAGCCCAATGGAGGACCCCCACCCATCCACCCACCCATCCACTGACCGAGGTGTAGGGTGAGGTTGATGTCCCTGGGGTGCTGGACGCCGGCCAGCATGGTCTGGCTCTGCCACCAGGTGGCGTCCTGGGGGTTGTTGTAGTCGGTGAGGGCGGCGGCGGAGTGGCGCAGGTGCGGGCGTCGGGCGTCGCAGAGGTGGCAGGACTGGGTCACCCCGGTCACCCCGGTCTGCACGCAGTACTCCTCGGGCGAGCCCTGGGCGCCGCACGTGTTGGTGGCCACCACCGAGGCGTTGAAGGCCGCGTTGACGAACTCCGGCATGCAGCGCTGCGCCCGCCCGCTCCCCTCCTCCCGGCACTCGTCCATGGCGCCCCCGCACAGGCCCAGCGCCCACCACAACCCCAGCGCCAACGCCAACACAGCCATGCCGCCCTCCTCGGCACCAGAGACAGGGACACTGGTGGTGGGACTCCGAGGAGCAGCAGCAGCAGGAGGAGGAGGAGCCACGCTCGCAGGCACACAGGGGGAGGGGCTAAGGGGACTCGGCCGCGGTGCACGATGGGAGAGAGAGAGAGAGAGAGAGACCTCAGAGGAGGAGGGGGCACGAGGGGTCTGCCTTCAAGAGGCCTCCCTCCCTCCCTCCCTCCCTCAGAAAGGCAGGGGGAGTCCGCCCCGGCCTGGGAGCCTCTGGGGAGGAAGGAAGGCCCCCTCAGGGCAAACAGCAGCAGAGACTGACTGCCTCCAACGCCCAAACAAGCGCCCTCTCCCCCTTCCACCCTCCACGCCTTCCTTTCTTTTTTCCTTCCTTCCTTCCTTCCTTCCTTCCTTTCCTCCCTTCCTTCCTTCTATTTTTTCCTTCTTTCCCTCCCTCCCTCCCTCCCTCCCTCCCTCCCTTCTATTCCTTTAATTCTTTCTTTCCTTCCATTCTTTCTTTCCAGTCTTTCTTTCTCTCCCCCTCCCTCCCTTCTTCCATCCCTCCCGTCTTTTGCTTCCTTCTTTCCTTTCTTTCCATCCTTCCTTTCCTTCCTTCGTCTCCTTATGTCCTCCCACCTTTCCTTTCTAGTCTTTCTTTTTTTTGTCTTTCCATTCTTTCGTTCGTTCCTTCATTCCTTCCATTCCTTCCATTTTCTCTTTCTTTCTTACTTACTTTTTCCCTCTTTTCCTCTCTTCCTCCTTCCATTCTTCCTCCCTCCCTCCCTCCCTTTCCTTTTTTCTTTCTTTCTTCCTTTTCCTTTCCTCCTTCCCTTCTCTCCCTCCCTCCCTCTCTTTCTGCCCTTTCTTTCTCTCTTCCCTTTCCTTCTCTCCTTCCTTTCCTTTCCTCCCTTCCCTTCTCTCCCTCCCTCCCTCCCTCCCGCCTCCTTCTTTCCTTCTGCCCTTTCTTTCTCTCTTCCTTTTTCCCTTCCTTCCTTCCTTTCCTCCCTTCCCTTCGGTTCTCTCCCGCCCTTCCCTCACTTTCTTTCTTTCCTTCTGCCCTTTCTTTCTCTCTTCCCTGTCCTTCTTCCTTCCTTCCTTTCCTTTCCTCCCTTCCCTTCCCTTCCCTCCCTCCCTCCCTTTCTTTCCTTCTGCCCTTTCTTTCTCTCTTCCCTTTCCTTCTTCCTTCCTTCCTTCCTTCCTTTCCCTCAGTGAACTGAGTGTTGGACTGTGACTCTGGAGTTGTTTGTTGTGTGCCTTCAGTTGGTTTCATGGCAAACCCATCATGGAGTTTCCTTGGCAAGCTTTCATCAGGAGAGATTTGCCATTGCCTTCCCCAGAGGCTGAGAGAGTGTGGCCAGGGGTCAGTTCCCAGCTTGGTCATGGAAGCCTGGGCAAGAAGCCACATTCTCTCAGCCTCAGGGGAAGGCAATAGCAAACCTCCTTTGGAAAAATCTTGCCAAGGAAACACCATTGCAGGGTCGCCATAAGTCGGAAACCACTTGAAGGCGCACAAGAACAAGGAGGACTGTGGAGAACAAACATCACAAATTCCTCCCATTTTTATTCTCGCTTGTTACATTGAAGAGATGACTAGAAATTTTGTTTTTCTGCCATTTAAAATATCTGTATTACAGAGCTGAAGGAACAAGGGGTGGACTGCATCCTGGCTGCAGGAATAATCTGGTTTGACACCACCTTAAGTACCAGGGATTCATGCTATGGAATTCTGGGATTTGTAGTTTGTTGTGGCACAGCTCTGCAGAAATAATCCAGTTTGAGACCACTTTAACTGCCCTGGCTCAATGCTAGGGGATTATTCTGGGAACCATAGTTTTGTGAGACATTTCACTTTCTCTGTCAGAGAACTCCGGTGCCACGAGAAACTACAATTCCCAGGATTCCCTAGCACTCAGCCATGGCAGTTAAAGCGGTCTCAAACTGGACTATTTCTGCCGTGCGTTTTGGACCTTAGAAATTAAGCTTTTGTATCTTGAAAGCTCTCCAGATTTAAACATGTTTACTCTGAAGTGTGTGAGAGGTTTCAGCAAGCTGAACTTTCAACTGATGTCTGCTTTCCTTTGAGCAACATATTAGGGCAGACTAGTAGGCAGGGGTCAAAATTAAAATAGGCTAAACTTCTCCAAGCTGCAGATAGGTTTTAATTAATTATTAATTCATTAATTATTAATAAATAATTCTGTCTTTGTAGTTGTTCCACATCCTTGCAAACTGCCCAAAATCCTTTGGTGGGCGGCAAGCAGCCCATGGGCCATTTGTTGTGCAGGCCTGTATTAGGGAGTTGCTACATTACAGTTGAGGAGCCTAAGGGCCTAATCCAGCCCACCAAGAGTCGGAATTTGGTCACTGGAAGGACCCTATCAACCCTTTCCTAAAGCTACTTAGTCACCCAGACCACAAAGGACCCAAGGTGAGGAAATCTGAGGGTCCACCCGTTTCAATTCTGTGCCCCTTCCCTAATGGGAAAGATCAGTGTAGGATATGTTGGGTAGAGTAAGTTTTCCAACATACTTTATTACTAGGTGAAGCTAGTCCAGGATGGTGCCCTAAAACTGAAAGAGATTCTGTGGCTGCATCCCACAGATTCCCATTAGATTTATCTCAGCGGCAATATGGCCTAGTCTAGAGGCCTATAATCATGTTGTTCCTACTTTGTACATACTATTCTCTTGACTAATTCCCACTGATTGGGATAAATCCATAGAACTCTGAAGTGTATAGAATCATGAGATAATTTAGGAAAGCGCACCGTTGCCTGAAGACCACATAATCAGGTTTTCTCTACTATTTCTCTATTGACATATGTCAGGGAAAGAGAATGTGCAGCTCTCCAGATGTCATTGGACTGCAGCTCCCATGATTGCTTGCCACATTAGCTGTGCTGCTAGGTGTTGCAATCCAACAGCATTTGAAGGGCAAAGTGTTTTCCATCCCTGCACTAGATACTGAATTTGACTTCTTTTTTTTTATCATGGGGGGGGGGGAGTACATTTTTCTTCCATGTTTATGTTTTTAAGATGTGCCTTTCTCATACATTTTTACATATGTTGTGCATATAATATGTACATTCTTTGATTTGCTGCAAACCCTCAAGAGGTTTGTGGAATCTGGAATAACATTCAGTCCAGGCGGAAGATGCTCTTATGGCACCAGTTCTAGTGACAGCTGCTCCCATTTATATTAGGACTAGTTTTGGACCGACACATTTCCTGCTGGACTGGGATCACTTTGTTTCTGCAGTGGCTTCCCTGCACTAGCTGCTCTTTATCTCAGTGCTTGATGGAGACTCTAACAGTTGTGTGCGTTTAAGTTTCAAGACGCTTCTAACACAGGGCTTCAATATGTTTTTAATAAACTTTACAGGCCAACAAAAGCCCCAAAGGTCTATGAGTGGGAAGGATTCCTCTGCTTTCAAACACATTTGAGCTGTTGTTGTTTTTTGTGATCAACTTCTTAGTCATTTAGAGTAGAATTGTTGAGAAATAAGGCAGCTGAGAATAGAAAGCATTGTTTCCAGGGTAAATTGTTATACGCCACCTATTTTTTGATCCTCAAAAGGCATATATTTGCTTTATATCTACTATAAATGTCATTTAACAAGTATTTATAATAATCCCAACATACTGGGTTGCTGTCTTTTTTCATTTATCTGGTACCACCATCTATTACATAGCCTTTCGTAACATTTCATTAGCAAAGCAAAACAGATTCCTGTCTCAAGAAGCATACTGTCTCAATTTTAGTAGTAAGAGAGATGCAGAAAGAGGGTTGGGCCAGACCAGAGTAAGAAAGGATGAATATCCATAATTATAAGTACTTGCACTTACTTTCGGTTAGGATGTAGAATAAGGGTATTTTCATGCATTATACATTAACAAGCCAAAGCTTGTATATATTATATACAGCAACAAGTTGAAACTCTGGGTGTATGCTTAATGGAGCAGAGTAGCTAAGCTGGGCTTTCTAAAAAGTAATTCCACACACACTTTGCTACATTCATCTACTATCTTTTTATGTGTACATTTTAAAAACAACCCAGATCTTCTACATTCGCCTAAAGGTGAGTGTATGGAGTGGCACAAACTTGGGAAAAGATGCCATTTGGAGAAGGTTTGAAAAAAGAGATGGGGCAGCCTGTACCTGTTTTATAAAAGCATTCCAGGAATAAGCAGCAACAAGCTGAAGTCTTTTAAGGCTACATCCATAATAATCCAGTTTGACATCACTTTAACTGTCATGGCTCAATGCAATGGAATTATGAGAACTGTCGTTTTATGTGGCCCCAGAGCTCTCTGACAGAGAAGTCCTACAAAACTACAGTTCCCAGAATCCCATAGCATTGAGCCATGACAGTTAAAGTGGAGTCAAACTGGATTATTTCTGCAGTGCAGATGTAGCTAAAGAGAGTCCTTCAGGCACTCCAGAGCACTGTAAAATTCTTGTTGACACCATTAAACCTCACTAGGGTCTTGCTCTTCCCTATTCTGACCTAAAATCCCCATACATTATAAGGAAACAGAAAGGCAATCATGGGATTTGAGGGGGCAGATCTCATGTTCTGAGCAGCAACAGAAGTAGATTATTTTGGCAACAGAATTTTGGATGGAGGCAACAAGGATGTATGTTTGTCAGGACCAGGTTTGTGCTTTGCTGGTCCACTGTAGGACCTGGAAGCTGGTAGATCAGGCGTCTCTTATTGCCCAATGCACAGTCAAATGCCTTTACTTAATAACACCTGAGCAGTGTTAGTGCTGTTGGTGCAACTCTACTAGAAACTATCAGTAGACGAGTCATCAGTTTGATTGTTTAACAACCAGCTAGCATATATTCTCTAAATGTGAGGGTGCTGCTCCATAAAACTTCAGTGGGGCTCACCATAGTGACATGCTTTTAAAGATGAAGTTTAAAATGTGAAGCCACACAGTAGCCATAAGACATAGGATATCACCCAGAACCTAAGAGATGCTTGTCCTGAAGCTGAAAAAGGACTATCTTTGCCTTAATCAATATTCTTTCTTAACAACAGCCATTTATTAATGCAAAGTGCATTGAAATGTTTTTTTTGTTTATCTCTACCAGCTTGTGAAATGCTGCTGTTATCTACTCTTTTCCTGTTTGGTAAGTATTGTTATTTTAAAGATGGGGAAACTGAAGGTGGAAGATAATGACTTTTATATTTTATTCACCCAGTGAATCCATAACTGAACAGTGATACAACTAGTAATAGAACGATTCCCAACACCTTTCCTGCCCACTCCAGGTGATACTGCAAGGGTGGTGGTTCATTGCTTTTGACATCCAAAGAGCGAGCTCTTTCTGCCCTCAAGCTGCTGTTTATGTCCAGTGCAATGTGTCTTTGATTTTTGGTTCCCCCACCAGCTATAGTCAGTGGCCAAATTTCATCTGTGCATTACTATGCAAGGCTGAAAGCAAAAACAACATTCAGATCACTTTGCTTGGTGTCCTCACTGAACAAACTGATGTCTTTTCACCTTCCATCTTGAAACATGTTGGAAAATTCCGTACTGAAAATAAAATGTTGCATAATGTAACACATTAAGTGATGAGGATATATTACATGCTCTTTAATGTTAATTTTGTCCTTCTGTCCAAATGATGTCTAAAGCTTGTGCCCCCTATAAAGCAACAAGTCTCCTGCTGAATCAGAGATAGGTCAGTTTCCTCCAGAAATTGGTCAGTTTACTCCAGTACTCTAGTCCTGAGTTTAGTATGTTACTCCCTCACCCTTTCATATGGGTGAACAGGAGCTAGTGGGGTTAGTGATAGGAATAAAGGAAAAAGAGTATACAGCACTCAATAATACCATTGGCCTATTAGGTGGAACTGCACTGTCTCTGGTGACCATTACAATGAAGATTACTTATAGCTTCATAGTTACAGTACATGCTCATTTCAGTATCTTGGGGATCATTCAGACATTGTTGTTTGTTTGTTTGTTTGTTTTTTTACTGCAACCATCTGAATCATCTCACGCATTCCAGGTTTTTTATTCATACTATGGAACTGCATTGATGCACATCTCTGCAAGTTTGCTTCTCACACATGCAAGCACTCGAATAAACATGGAGTCAGCGATGCAAATGCATTCGGAACCCCTTCTTGGGTATGCAGATCTTTTTTAAAAACTTGGGAGGGGGGGAATGGTATTGATTATCCCAGATTAAGTGAGAGCTTTGGCAGTACCCCCCCCCCCCAGCCACAACTTAATTGGGTGCATTCAGGATGCATGTGAACGACAATGGAAGTGTAACCCGGATTCATCCTGGATTATTTTCACAATGTGAATAGCCCCTTGGTCACACTAGTGATGGAGTGAGGAACCTTTGACCCTCTAGATCTTTTGGCCTTCAACTGTCATCACTCCCACCCAGTCTTAAATATCTAGAGAACCAAAAGTTTCCTAACCCCGTACTAGTGTGTGATAAAAAGCTAAGAAACTGACTTTTTTGTATTGGTCACGTTTATTTCATTTTGTTTTCAGTGTGTCCAGGAGCTTTTTAGACAGCATGGTGAATAACACATTTTAAAATTAATAATGAACATGAAACATGTTCCTGTTGATATTATGAGAGACTGTAGGAGAGAAATGATTAAAAAGTTCCCTTTCTGTCTTTCCTAATCAGCTCTTCCTCCTGGGCACGATCTGGTCTGAATCATGTCATTGTCATTGCTGTCTGATCAGTCCTGCCTGCCAGACACAGCCAGGGGCTAGTTGTGATTTATTGTCCCTAAGAATGAGACCGCTATCACCATGGGATCTCCCCAGGCTTTTTGAGATTCAGGAATGCAAACAAAGATTGGGGTTGCTCTTGTGTAAGACCTGGTTCTCTGGCTGCATAGGAAAGGCAGGCTTATTTCTACACAAGTCTTTGTTCAACCAACAATCACTGAGGTACAAATTGGTGTGGGAAGGAAAGAACTGCAGTCAGTTTGTCAGTTCTCTGCAGTTGTGTTATATGAGGGAAATATTCCAACTGGCCAATCTGAAGTAATGCATAGGTGAAATGGAAAATCACTGCTTTGTAGTAAATACTAGTATGCTAGAGATGCTTCAGTAGCAGTGAAACATGTATACTATTAGTTTTTTAGGGTTTTTATGTTAGAAGCATAGGAGTTTGGATTTTTTTATTTCAGCTAATGATTATTCTAAGCCATAACACACTTTATGAGACAAATATAATTGTTATGCATAGATGAGTGTTAAAAATATATTTTAAAAAACCACACACACCTGTGTGTCATTACAAAAAAAATCATAATCAGACAATACCATTATTACAACCAACTAAAGTGACAGAGAAATGTGTAAGGTTTTGAATTCTCTAGAATTCAAAATTGGGCTACAGATTTAGGAGATGGGCGAAGAAACAGGCAAGTCCTACAGTTAGGTCAGATGTTGTAGCCATGATGTTGCCATCAAAGGGGATTGCAGGCTAAAGTAGTCACAGGTAGGTGTGCCCTTAAAAATCCATGACCAAGATCCTGTATCACATTCGTATGACATAAAGGAATCAACTCCCATCACCCACATTAAACAGTAGGGAGATGCTTCAAGTGATGGAGGTCTGCAACATGGTTAAGTGAAGCACTTCAGGATAATGCAGATAGGCCTCTCCTGTCCCTGTGCTGCTGTGTAATGATAAGAAGGGCATTTATTAGCATGGCAGTAATGCCACGTTCATGAATAGGTAGCATAACTGAATATGGAGCAGTTACAAATTTATAACTCTATGTTATGAATCCGTAACTGCAGTACACCAAGGAGTTATAGTTAGAGCATCCAGGTTTTGTAAGATATCTAAGAACAAGATATTTGAACATTCAATGAAACACAACAGAAAAGAAAAACTAAGTCTCAACATGTGAAAAATTGGGACTTATTTGCTAGCAGTACCCAATACATTGTGGAAAAACATAACCGTTATAATAATTATAGTAACATTCATAAAAGGCCAAGGTTAAAAAAACACATTTAAATCAAATCTCATATTTTTACCGTATAAGCATAAGGAACACATTGCAAAAGGACCCTCTCCCTTCTCTATTCCCAAAGCTTCTCAGAATAAAGTTGTGTGGTTTATAATTGGATTTATGGTGACCTTTTGACTTTCTGGGAAATAACTAGGTTATTGTGCTCTCTATCATTATACACATTTCCCTCCTACTTAATACATTTATTTTGAAAATTACTGTTGTGCATATAGGAAAAGAGAGTAAATTAAGATGATTGTGTAAAAGGCAATAAAGGAATTTGTGTTAATGTAATTATTTTGTCTTGAAGATTGGAACTTCTGCATTTATTATCAACAGCTGAAGTTAACTTTTGAAATTTATTTACATCAAGGGTGGGGAACATAGATTTCTCTAAATTTTGCTGGCATGACCAATGGTGAGGGAGGATGGAAATGTAGGATGGAAATTTAGGTGGATGGCCAGAAGTTCCCTACCCATGATTTACCATGCCACAGTTTGCCACGTTGTCCAAGGGTGCAGCCACACTACAGTATTAAAGCAGACTGACACCACTTTAACTGTCATGATTCTATCCTACAGAATCCTAGTTATTTGTAGTTTGGTGAGGCAAATTTTCATATCTCTGACTAGAAATTAGAGGAAAAATAACATTCTGCATCCTGCAACTGGAGAAAGAGGTATTGTTAAACGGATTTTACAGTGCACCCACGATATACGCAGACGCCCTTTACACGGACTTGAGCATACATGCTCAAGCCGCGGGGAGCATTTGGGGCAGCGCATCCCATTCAAATGAATGGGGCGCGTGACCGTGGCGCCCCACATGCTCCTGCGCTGCCATGCCACCACGCGCACAAGCTCCATTAAAATGAATGGGGCTCAAACATACACGGAATTAGCCTTACCGGGGGGGGGGGGGGGGAAACAGATCCCCCGCGTAAGGCAAGGGTCCACTGTATTTCTTCTGACACACTTTGCTGTAGAGGGTGTTGGACTCCTTCCCTTGCTTGAAATGCTTTTGGAAAGTAGAATCTTTGCAGAACTAAATCAAATAGAGGTGATAGGGTATGTCATTCTAAGTTTAATAATCAATAAGCTGGCCACTGAGTTTGATTCGGACAGTGTTAAGAGTTCTCAGCTGTGAACTTACTGATCTCCTTAGAAAATATAATTCCCAGCACCACTTTTCCCCAGGCAACGATGTTGCATACTTAACATATTAATGGAGGTCTCTCTCATTTTAGCTTAAAAGATTAACAGAAATCAAATACCTTTCTAATAGGTACCTTTCTGGATATCTTTCTGTCAGTGAACTAAATATGTAAAAAAAAAAAAGAGAAAGGACTTTCCAGATTCAGAAGCAAGTACATTTTCATGGGGGATCCGTTCCGGACACCTACTCAACCCCAGCGAAAATGGAAACCTGCCGATATTCAAGCTCTATTGGCTTGAATAGCGGTGCGCTCCATTTTAAGTCCTGTTTGTCCCTCGTCATCATCAACCGGAAGTCATCATCAAACATCAATTCATATACCATCATACTTAGAGAGGGGGGTCTTAATCATCATCTCTATACCAAATCCGATGGGAAAGCCCGTCAGAAGAGATCCATCTTTAGTGCCTTCTTAAAGGCATCTAAGGTAGAGGTAAGACGGATCTTCTCCGGCAGACTATTCCATAATTTAGGGGCTGCAGCAGTGAATGCTGTATGGAAAGTTGTGGTTGATCGAGTATTACAATGTTCCAACAAATTCTTCTCCAATTTTCTGAGTGTGTGGGGCGGATTATGTAGGGAGAGGCGTTCCTGCAAGTAACTTGGGCCTGAGCCATGTAGGGCTTTAAAGGTAATGACCAACACCTTGTATTGCACCTGGAAGCTAATTGGTAGCCAGTGTAGAGATTTTAACACTGATGTTATATGGTCAAATCTAGAAGTACCGGTGACCAATCTGGCTGCTGTATTTTGGATTAGTTGAAGTTTCTGAACTTGGTACAAGGGTAGCCCCAAGTAGAGTGCATTACAGAAATCTAAACAAGAGGTTACCAGAGCATGTACCACTGTTTCGAGATCCTTTTGGTCCAGGTAGGGACGCAGTTGACGTATCAAAAGAAGCTGATACTAAGCACTCCTGGCCATCGCATCTATTTGATATGACAACTGTAGTGATGGATCCAGGAGTACTCCCAAACTGCGAACTTCATCCTTTAGGGGAAGTGTGACCCCGTCCAGGACTGGTTGACAAATCTCCATCCCCGGACCTAGGGTGCCTATCGCAAGTACCTCTGTTTTCTCTGGATTCAACTTGAGTTTGTTTTCCCTCATCCAGCCCATTACTGACCTGAGACAGGCATCCAGAGGAGAGATGCCATCCTTAGTCACTGTAACGGTCGGAGACATGGAGAAATAGATCTGGGTGTCATCAGCAGATGATCTCTCCCAGTGGCTTCATGTAAATGTTGAACAGCATGGGGGACAGAATGGCACCCTGAGGGATGCCTGATGTCAGCTCTAGAAGAGCAGCTGTCCCCAGCATCACGATCTACATCACTATCCTTCCTGAGAGGTAGGAACGGAACCACTGGAAAGCAGAGCCTCCAATTCCCAACTCCCTCAGGTGTTCCAGAAGGATACCATGGTCAATGGTATTGAAGGCCGCTGAGATGTCCAAGAGCACTAACAGGGTCACATTTCCCCTGTTGATGCCCAGACGGAGGTCATCAACTAAGGCGACCATGGCGGCCTCAACTCCGTATCCTGCCCTGAAACCAGTTTGAAATGGGTCCAGATAATCGGCTTCATCCAAGACAACCTGGAGTTAGAAGGCAACCGCTCTCTCGATCACTTTGCCCAAGAATGGTAAAATGGAGACTGGTCTGTAGTTGTTTCTCACCAGGGGATCCAGGGAGGGTTTTTTCAAAAAGCAGTCTAACAACCGCTTGCTTCAATTTAGATGGCCATCTTCCCTCCCTGAGGAATGCATTTATTATAGATTGTAGTAATGCTTTTGTTGCATCCCCTCCCTGGACGGTCAGCCGTGATGGGCAAGGATCAAGGGGGCATGTTGTCTTCTTAACACTTCCAAGAATCTTCTCCACTTCATCAGTATTTACAAACTCAAAATGATCCAATCTAACATAGTCCACAGAGTCACTGGACAACTCTCTTTCTGCTTCCAGATTGGCCCTTATCTGAGAGATTTTATCTGCAAAAAAGTAATTAAAAGCGTCACTGCAGGCTTTAGTTGGTTCCAATAATAAATTTGGGGTGGGAGGCAATTGGGTTAACTCTTTAACCACCCTAAATAGCTCTGCTGGACGAGTCTAAATAAGCACCCCCCTTATCCAAAAATTTTTTGAATGTAATTAGGGGTGGGGAGCCCTGGAAAAGCATGATCTTTACATAAGGCTGTATAGGCTAATAGTTATTTGCTTAGTGATATCTATGTTATTCAGTTGAATTTTGACAAAATTTCTGTGTGCAGATAGGCTAAAATATACATGACTATGGATAAAAATAGGAGAATTAAAGATCTACATAGTTTGGTTTGTATATGTCAGCCATCCCACAAACTCCAGCTGTTTGTTTCTTGAATGTATTGGTTACTGTGCATGTTACTTGCCTATCTGATGGTGTATTCCCATGCCTGTCTTCTCAGGGGGACTCCCCAGTGAGATTTACTCCAACGTAAGTATACAGGTGCACCACATTTAATGCTCTAGATGGATGCATGGTCATTATTTTTTTGACAGAAAATTTGGTATTGGAGGCAAAAATAACCTGGATAGAATAGGAAAGGTTTCCTACACCAGACAAAGGAAGAAGAAGAAGAAGAGTGGTGCAACATTTTCCTGCAAAGTTTTTGTTCAAAATAAGGTTTTTAGCAGCATCAGCCCATGTCATGCTGCCATGTGCACATGTGAAATGGTGGTGTAAGCCTTGCATAAGTAATCAAAAATACTTTGAACCTTTGAGAGATCAATTTGGAATGCATCCAGGGCTATTATTTTTTCTTTCACCTGTCATGATTTCTCTGTTGGTGGCCAAACCTACAGATCTGAGGGGAACCTCTGAAGCAGACATTTCTCTAGCCCTCCTTCACCATCCTCCAGGACTGATGCTGCTAAAAACCTTCCAGATGGACAGATGACAAGAATAAAAAGGTGGAGTGAGAAGGCATGAAAAGACTTTGATCCAAAACACACTGTAGAAATAATTCAGTTTGAGACTGTTTTAACTGCTCTGACTCAATACTAGGGAGTTATGGGGAACTAGTTTTGTGAGACATTTAGCCTTCCCTGTCAGATAGCTCTGGTGTCACAATAAACTACAGTTCCCAGGATTCCCTAGCAGTAAAGCAGTCCCAAACTGGATTATTTCTTCAGTGTCTTTTAGACCTTTGTAAAAAGGAGTTTCTTTGTCAGAGGCTTGGATAACTGAGGTATGCCTGTACATTGATAGGACTGCAACTTGAATTTGCCAAGAACATACCACAAGCTATAGATGTGAAACAACTGTTGCCAGCCTCTTGCACAGATCTCTTTTAGCCCTTTAGCAACCCCTTTAGGTGAAAGGAAGTCCAGCAAAAGGTTTCATTTCTTTTTATACATTGTAAGGTTTAAAAAACCTTTCTAAGGGGACATGACCTTTAAACTCAACAATACTTCAAACCTAAAGTATATTGGATGCTTCTTCCTGAAAAATGATCAATTGGTGGTCCTGGAAAATACTGTTCCAGGGGATTTTTGTGTAATACCAATGCATAAAGTTTTTAATCCTTCCAGAAAAGCATTGACAACAGCCCTACCACAGAGACATTCCTCTCATTCTTCTGCATACGTCAGAGGATGCTGATATTCCGCCTGCAAAACACTGATGGCACCAGTTACTCAGATTAAGCTAAAATGATGACTTTTGTTTTGCAGTGATATGTATGTGTAGCAAAGTAACCCCTTAAAATGGACCTGGTAATATTATATGATTATTGTGGAATCTCATTGCAAGTCTTCTTTTGAAAACCAGGTTCAAAATCCTCGCTTTGGAAAAAGCCAAAGTGTATCTGTATAAATATATGCATAGGGATCACACTTTGAGGAAGGGTAGGCAAAGGTCCAAAACACACTGCAGGAATAATCTAGTTTGAGACCGCTTTAACTGCCCTGGCTCAGTGCGAGGGAATTCTGAAAACTATAGTTTTGGGAGACATTTAGCCTTCTCTGTCAGTGACACAATAAACTACAATCCCCAGCATTCCCTGGCATTGAGCCAGGGCAGTTAAAGCGGTCTCAAACTGGATTATTCCTGCAGTGTGTTTTGGACCAAACTGTGACTGGATTAACCAAGGATTAATTACCAAACCAGGACTAGGTAAGAGCCCAGGTGGCGCAGTGGTTAAATGCCTATACTGCAACCACTCACTCACAAACCATAAGGTTGCGAGTTCAATATCAGCAAAAGGGCTCAAGCTCGACTCAGGCTTACATCCTTCCGAGGTCACTATAATGAGTACCCAGATTGTTGGGGGCAATTAGCTTACACTTTGTAAACCGCTTAGGGAGTGCTTAAGTGCACTGATAAGCGGAATAGAAATGTACTTGCTATTGCTATTGCTAGGCTGACAACTGTTGGCCAGAAAACTTTCTTCAGTCACTCCTAGACTGTGCAATGACCTGCCGGAGATTCAACAGCTGAATATTCTCTTCCAGAAGGCTTATCTAGATTTTTTTAAATTGTGAATTATAAATGTGGATTGTTTTAATATGTATACACCATATTTGTCCTTTTAAATTGTTGTGTATTTTAACTGATATGTTTTAACTGATGTGGTGTGTCTGTTAATTGTTGTTGTTCCCTGTCTTAATCCAAGGGGAAAGGTGGGTAAGAAATTGTTGTTGTTCTTTATACAGAGTAAAGACACTGCCTGAAGCAGCAGATTATAATTGCTGTGTTTTTATTGTCAAGAGGTGTTCGTAGGATTTTCTGCCTCCTGTGCCAAAGTAACTTGACCGGCTTTAAGTGTTACACATCTTGACCTGGATGTATGGGAAGTATCACTTGCTGTTTCGTCTCAGGCGATAAAAGTGTCTTGGGTCATTCTTGACTCAGGACCTTATTTCATGTGGGCTTCAGCTGGCTGTTTGAAAAGTAGCTGTCTTCATTTCATAAAACCATTTCAGTTCAGAGCCCCTGCCAAAGCTATCTGTCTCTCCCTAGTGGTCCACTGGGTGCAGAGGAAAAGAGAATAGTGTGATGGAAACAGAGAAAATGGATGCCCATTTATTTCTGTTCCTGGCCCAGCTGATAACATCAGCCTTATTCACCGCCACCATGCAATCCCTCAACAGACTAGCTACAAGAGAACATATCCTTCAACAGATGCCACCTTTAAGAGAATAATTCACACAAGAGAACCAAGTGCTAGTCTACAAAAGAAATCGCTAAGGACTCAACAGGGGCTTGGTATGTCCTGCCTCTTGCCTTGGTATGTGTGCACATGGATATGAAGTGATATCACATTAATACATTCAACAAAAGGGAAGATTTGTGTGTACCTTTCATGTCCCTGTCTACTATTCCTTGTCTGCTTTATTAATGTTATTGCAGTTGGTAAAATCTAAAGTTTGGAAAACAGATCTTAACCCCCCTCCCCTCAAAAAAAAACCCTCATGGAAATCAATGGGATTTAATTGCTTAACAGCATATGTGTTATATTATTACTCTCCTGTCACTAGTTCTGCGGACTTGAGATCTGCAGACTTGAAAATCTGTGGAGGGGTGACTGCCATTAACACTAATGGAGCGTGTGCCTGTGGCATGTGCCCCATTCAAGCCTATGGGGATTGAATATGTGCAAGTTTTGGAACTTGCAGGAGTGGGTTTAGAACGGATCAGCCGTGAGTTCCAAGGGCCAACTGGACTCACTTTTCATTATCTGCTCATTCAGTACCTCTTGACAATAAACTAATTCTGAAGGTACTATAAATGTCTATTGTATTTTGGGATTTGGCTTGCTCTTAAATTTATAAATTAGATTCATTTTACTGTATATACTTGACTATAAATCAATCTCATGTATAAGTCAAGGGCAGGTTTGGGGGCCAAAACTATGGATTTTGCCATGACCTGTGGATAAGTTGAGGGTATCTGTGTTCACATGCAGCAAGAGGGACTGTTGAAGGAGCACTCAATCGACCACAAGGCTTTCTGTTTCAGACAGCTTTCACTCCTGAGACAGCAAGAATATTATCGCACTGGGGGAAAAATGTTCTCCAATGCATTCTCATGGGCGCAAGCCCGAAACGTGATGGGAACCCGATGGGTCCCAGAACGCTAGTTTACCGCACGGCGGAACGCTGCCGCCGCCGCCGGGCATTCCCAATGTGTTCCCAATGTGTTCCAGGAGGCCCATTTCTGGGAACACTTTTGAAAGCGTTCCCAGAATGGTGCCTCCTGGAACACATTGGGAAACCAATGGGAATGCCCGGTGGCGACGGCGGCGTTCCGCCGTGCGGTAAACTAATGTTCTGGGACCCATCAGGTTCCCATCACACTCTGTGCACGCCCGCGCTCATGCTCATTAGGACGCATCGGGGAACATTTTCCCCCCATGCGATATACTCCAGAGACAGAGGAGCGCGGGAAGTGAGGGACTCTTAAACAAATAGCAAGCAGTCACCCAGGTCTCTTTCTGCTTGGTTCAAGAGTGAAAGAAACTGCTCTCCCAACCGCATGGGGAAATCTGGAAGAGCTGCTATCACCTTACTATACTGACTTGTAAATGTCATCCTGGGATTTTGGGGTCAATTTTTGGGCATAAATGTTTCTATTTATAGATGAGTATATGCAGTAATACTAGAACTGGAACACATGCTGGTCTTACTGCAGATTATATGTTATCTCCAGGTACTGAAAGCGTTGCCAAGTCTCAGAGATTTCTATTAGGTGCACCTTGGGCTTTTGGAAAACAGGGTTTTCAACAAACAAGATGCACCTATTAGTCAAACGTTTTCAATTAGATGAAGTTGGGAAATCATGGAAATTAAAGGATTGATTCCATGCTTGCAAAATGTTCTGTCTTAATGAGCCTCACAGCTGGTCTTTAAACAATAACGCAGCATTCTTATTTTCCATTTTCTTTCTTTAGCCCAGATCAAAGTCAGTTTGTGGAGCTTCCTGTGATCACAAATTGTAGTTTTCCAAGGGAGTTCCCAACAAAGGGCTCTTAATACAGTTAAGAGGGATTGTGCAACTATTCTGGGTGTCCCCCCCCCACACACACACTTTGAAAAGTTTATTGGTAACAGAAAAGATGGAAGTAGTAGGAAAAACACTGGAGGGTTGCAAGATAAAAGTGATGGTGTGGACATTCTGCATTCAAAAGATACTCAAAGCCCTCATTACCCAGAAAAAGAAAGAAGTCCTGCATAGGCAATGGAGTATTTTGATAAATATTTCCTTGCACAAAAATACTAAACAGTTTTCGTCAATAGTTATAGTTAACAGGCACCCTGTTTTATTTATTCATTTATTTAAGCTCACGCCGAACGAGCCTCAAAGAGGAAACGACAACGCAGAAAGAACCACAACCTGGAAACGTCACCCAAGGAGACTTTCTGCTGTGCTTTCTGCAACTGGACCTGCTTATCCCGAATTGGCCTTTTTAGTCACCAACACGCTTGTACAAAGCGCGGGATGAGTCCTTCCTGAATCTTCATTCGCGAAGCAAAGCCAGAGAGAGAGAGTAATTTGTATGCCTCCTTTCTCCCAGAGGTACCCAAGGTGGCTCACATCTGCATCAGACATGTATCAGACACATCGACAAGGGGCATCTGAGTGAAAGTGATGGCCAGCAAGAACAGGGAGCTGGTATAAACAAGCGAGGTTTTGCTGCGGAGTTCCTAGAAACAACAAAGATGAGAGATCAAGATTAATTACACCTCTTTTAAGTAAATTGCTTGGAAGACCCTCTGAACTGTACTTGGTTTATTTATTAGAAGGTATTTTTAAAAGTTTAATAGAAACTCTTGAGAAGTTCTTTTTCTGCTGGTAAGACTGATAAAATTATGATTCACTGACATACATAACACTTGGGGTTCATCTTCTTTTAACTGTACTAATTGATACCAAATGTACTAAATGCTGTTTTAAAAAATATTTTAAATAATTCTTGATATTACCTCTGTCTGTTTTACACTGCTTAGCTTTTTATCTTGTTTTGTGTGATGGATTTTCTGTGCTTCAATGGTCTGTGACTGCACAATAAAGATGGATTGTAAAATAATATGTCAAACAAACAGTTCAAAAACAATTGTTTTCTGATCTCAGATCAGAACTAAGCTCAAACGGACAAATTCTAGAATGTTGTCATTTCAATAACATAATGCTAAACTCTCCCTATCAATAAAATAACAGCCCCCCCCCTTACAGAGCCTGGAAGTAATTAGTTCCCATTTGTAACTATTTCGTTTCCCTCCTAATTAAGGTAAAACTATTATTTTTTTATTTATATCCCATCTTTCTCCCAAAGTACTGGGATTCAACAAAGTTAAAACAACTACAATGTAAATAAAGTTTTCAGAATGAACAAAAGGTCATAGTAACGATGTAACTTAGATTGATTTTTAAATCCAAAATATAAAATATAAAAAAGATTACAAGATTTTAAAAAGTGGTAAAGAATTTGACTTGGTGTCTTTTCTTTAATACAGCCAGTTCCTTAAAGTCTGTCAGAACAAATCTTGACTGCCGACAACAAGGATAGGGCTAGTCTGGCCTCCTTAGGAAGTGAGTTCCAGAGCCTGGGACATCCACTGGAGAGGCCCTCTCTCATGTCTCAATACGTGTGTTTGCAAAAGTGGCAGGACCAAGAGCTCCTCCAAAGATCTCAGAACAAGGGCAGGCTTATATGGGAGAATATGGCCCTTCAGATAGCCTGGGCGCAAGCCATATTTGGCTTCATAGGATATAACACATTACACTAGGCCCTTGTTATCCACTGGAGTTTGGTTCCAGGATCCCCTGTGGATAACAAAATCTGTGGATGCTCAAGTTCCATTAAATTCAATGGCATAGTAAAATAGTATCCTTGATATAAAATGGCAAAATCAAGCTTTGCTATTTGGAATTTATACATTTTTAGAATATTAAGTCGTGGATGCTTGAATTCGTGGATAAAAAAAAATCCATGGATAAGGAGGGCCGACTGTATACACTGCATTATGTTATCACTGTAACCCAACATGACATAGAGTACAGTAACTTCTTTTGTAGTTTAACTACAGCTATTAAATTACTTTTGTACCTATAGGGATGTTGCCTCACTAAATTGTGGAAAAGGAACATGGCATATTTCAAGCATTGGCTTGCGGGGAGCTTTCCGACTTCAAAAATGCTCAGTAAAAAAATAGCCTTTTAAAATAAGTAACCATCTAACCTTTGAGAAATGGGAAAACAAATAATTACTTTTTAAAATTGTAACTATAATATAAACATCTTCTTTTAAATATTGGTACTATAACTGTACTTACTTTAATTTTACAAACACTTTGAAACACCTTTACCTCTGAAATGTAAGATTTACCTGGCCATGAAGACACTTGCCATTGCTACATCTCCTTTGGACAAATGCCACATGGACAATGCAGCACTTCCTATGAGAAGTGTTTTAGAAACTTCAGTTGGTCCAGAGTGCTCTGAACAGGCTGCTAACTGGTTCCTGTCAGTGGGAGCACAGGACTTTCTTTTCTATTCTCGTGGTTAAAACATTTTCCAGTTTACCCCAGGCTCAGTTTCAATCATTAGATGATGGGAATTTTAAACAGCATATCTGAATATCTGCATATTTGAATGGCTGACTTCTTCAATATGAACGGTTGTTTATTAATATGTTTTGGAGATGCATTTTCTGCTACATCTCACTGGTATCTGACACACATTTGGCAGTGACCAGGGACAGGACCTTCTTAGTTTGTTGTTGTTGTTAACTACCATCAAGTTGACATTGATTTATGGTGACCCTATGAATAAGAGACTTCCAAGTCATCCTATCATCAACAGTCTTGTTCAGGTCTTACAGATTCAGAGCCATAGCTTCCTTAACTGAGATTATCCATCTGGAATGTGGTCTTCTTCTTTTGCTACTTCCAGTATTGTCTTTTCTAGTGAGGCTTCTCATGATATAATATGGCAGTCTAGGTTTAAGTGATCTTGGCTTCTAGGGAGAGTTCAGGATTGATTTACGCTAGGACCCATTTATTTGACTTATTTGTGCATAGCCCTCTTTAGTGATGGCCACTTATGCAAATCTATTGAGAATAACTGCCATGGTATCAGGGCCTTGACTCTTCACTCCTATCTCTGTATGCCGAGAAGAAGAGTAAATGGTAATAGCAGACTTCACTTCAGTACTAGGAATAAGACAAATATCAAGGTGGTGTTAGATCTCAAAGACAATTTGAGGAATGGTGAGAAGTAGTATGAGTTAAGTTGTTGAAACTGCATAGGATACAAACAAAATCAGTGCTCTGCTGGACCAGACCAGTGAGCCATCTGATTCTCTTAGGCCCCATTCCCACTGGCGGGTTTGCTCCTGAAGGAACTGGGAAGATTCGGGGGGGGGGGGGCCTCGAGAATCTCTCTGTTAGTAAACTCTTGGGATGTCTTTCCTCTGTGAAATTGTGTCCACATTTTTTAAAGCCAGAAGACCTAACCATATCTTGAGGTAATGATACAGTGCATAAAACATCACCCTCACCCCCACCTATTTACAACCAACTTTTGTGACCCAGTTCCTGTTATGTGAAGAAAGCTTTCCTCTTTCTGGTGTTCAAAATGTCACAAGATGCTGTTGTTCCTCTGTAGCCTTCTTTTCCTTAAAATGAAAAGGGCCTGCCTATCACGCATTTGGTTATTTTCCTTAAAGCACAGTCATAGTGCAACTAAATGAGAGAGGAAAACAGCAAATAGAGGGAGGGGTTGCTGTGCTCTTTCCAAGTTAAAACAACTGTTAAAACAAACACTTGGCATTCTAGATTTAATTATTGGCATTTCTTCTTTATGAAAATATTTAAGAGCCCTGAGGCTGGGAAAATATATTTCCAGAAGCTTTGGAAAGCTGCCGTACATAACCTTGGGCTTAATGGACCCGTGGTCGGTGCCACCTAATCCAAGCACTTACCAGTTAACCTGGGAGAATCCAGTAGATTTTTATTGCTTTGTACCCTGGATAGTTTTCCCTCTTTGAAGAAGAGTTCATCACTGAATTCAATCACCAGACACTGGGCTTAGCAACCTTCTAGATTGGTCCAAAGAAGAGTTTTCAAGATGTAGCACTTTGTGTTTTGCTGGGGTTCTGCTAGTTGCTGTTGCATTTGTATCAACTTGTTATCTCCCCCACTCCTCAAGGCTCTTTGTAATGATTTCTTGTGCCTACAATAGGGCTCTTCCATAGGTTGGGGGAAGTGGTTTGAAAGGCAAATTTTCCTCTGATTTTGGAGTTATAGTGTTATTTCTATGATGCATTTCACTGATGCACTATATAATACTGTAACTCAGAGAGAGAAACAGAGGAGAGGGGGACAAGAGAAGGATACTTTTTTGTTCCCATATGTCTTGGAATTTAAAACAACCCACTCAAAGGTGAAAACAAAATGCTGCAGCTGGTGTCGGGGATTGCCAAAAAATTAGTCTAGGAAAACAGAAATGTTGTTTGACTATTTTAATTAATCCCATGAAGTACAGCAATAAATATTGCGATCTCCTGCCACATTTGCCCCATCTGGAAGGGCCCTTCAAGTCAGTTTGGCTGAACTTTAAGGTATCAAGGGCAGTACATCAGTCCCCAAAAGTCAGACTACCTCAAAGGTCCTTCTTCCCACATCCTTAGTTGTAAAAATAAAATAAAATAGAGGGATCAATGTATGTATAGAGACTCTCCCACCTTCAAAATTTCCCTCTCCATGCTCTGCCCTTGTTCAGCCCTAGTTTGCCTGCAGGCCAACACAAAGTGCTGGTCTGTACAGGCTCAGAAGGAGGTTCAGTTAAAGTCTGATAAGGATTCTGACAGTTCAGTTCAGTTGGTCCAGAGAAGACTGTGACGCAGTTAAAGTAGACAAGTCTGATCAGTATTCCTACTGAGACCGAGACAGTAGGCTATAGAGTATTTAAAAGCCTGCGATTGTTGTTGTTATTGTAACTACACTAAGCTTGAAGTAACCTACATAAGATACTTCCTTTCTTAATGTTATGTAATAAAGCCACTGTTTATTTTTTTACAGTAGATGTCTCTGTCTGAGTGATTTCTATAAACAAAGCCAAGCACATTACCTAAACAGTGAATTGGCTGTAGGACACTTGGGAACCTGGCCCACGAACACTTCAAAATAGTATTAATAAGGTAAACACAGGGAAAGTGTCAGTGACTAGAGGGCTTTAGTAGCAGCATCAGCATTTTAGTGTTTCATTTCTTCAAACACTGCCATCTAGAGTTGTGTCTCTCTGCAGAGGTCTTTTATGTCTGATGCTACCCCTTTCGGGCCTCTCTGTGGTGTTTCTGCTGAGATACTGGCTTTTGGGTCTACATGATCTCTGGGCTCCCCATTCAAAGTCATGGTTCTCTGTTCACTTTTCTCTCCTCCCTCAGTGTTTCTGTTTCATCATGTTCCAGAACCTGATTCAAGCAGCCCTCTGTTGATGATCTGGCCCTTATATTTTCTTCATTTTTGTCACCAATCTCTTCCTCAGGTGCTCCATCCCCACAATGCTGCTGGTCTCTGTCAGATTCTTGCTGAGAAGGCTCTGATTTGAGTGGAAATGTTTCCTCTCTCTTTCACATCTTAGGAACAGCAAACCTTAGCACAACCAGGAGCATTAACCTACTGCCAGCAGTGAAGTGCTGGATATAAATGAAAAGCATTGGACCAGATGGAACTTCATTGTTACAGCAACTATGAAAACACACAAGGCACTAGAATCCAGAGTAACAACAGACACTTTATGAATCAGTACAAGTATTTTAGTTCTCACATATCCCAGCAATGTTCATAAAGGCTGGGCTGTGGCTTACCTTGCTTTTGTCATGTGTCTAGTAATAGTAGGCTAACAATTAGAAGGTGTGCTTTTGAGAAAAAATGCGTAAGGATGAAAGTCATCAGTGCCACATTGTGGAAGAGGAAGATTTACCAGTAGCACTGTCCTGGCTGTTTCTAGCTCCCTGGAAATGTGCAAAAGTGGAGGCCTGGGTAGCTGTACAAATAGGTCAAAGCCAGGGACCTGAGTGGTTGAGGGAAAATTTGTCTGAGCTTTGGTAGATATGGGTTGTAGATGGACATTAGTGCAGAGCTCCCATGGAGAGCTGGACATCCTTTTTGATAAAATGTATTCATGGAGATGTCCAACAATGTGGGACTCAGTGGGTCACCACTGCAGTGGGCAGACAGACCCACAAACTGCAATAGGAGTAGTGCCAGGTTTGGCACAAGGTGAAGTAATTGGGTGAGTCTGGCCAGACATTTCAGCCCTTGTCACTCATGCTGAAATGGAGGAAGAGATAGAGTCCAACCTAGAGGACCAGGAGTTAAGGCCTTTCCCTTACCCAGGTATCATGAAGCCAGTTAGTACTTTGGCAACAAGATGACAGCAGCATTGGACCAGCCAGTTCCCAGGCACCACCCGCAAAACAAGTCACAGGCCCTTACTCCAGGTTTGTGTTAGAAGGGGATTTGCTATACCTTATAACAGTTACATCAGAATGTGGAAAGGAAAAGAAGCAGTTGGTGATTCCTCAAGGCCTCAGGAGAGAAATTTTACAGTCATGACATTCTAGAAGCCAGTCATTTAACAAAATAAAGGATGCTAGAGAGGATCTTGTAACATTTTTTTTTTTTTACTGGCCAGGGGTATATACCTCTTCCAATGGACTCTGCAACACACACTTACCCAATTCTTATTTCCTTCTGTCCTGAGTATCTTAAGATTCTTTGCGAAGGAATCTGGTAGGGATTTGGTTAAAGAGAGAAGATCTCAGAGATGGCAAGCCAATTCTCTGATGCAGCTTTCCCCCATTCCCCTGCTACTGCTAGTGTTCATCACAGAGGAGAAAACATATAGGTACAGTTTTGTTACTCTGATGTTTTCCTTTCTTCCACTACTAGGGCTGGTTTATGTCAATAAATCAGAGCATGGGAAAGGATGAAAGTCTGTCCTGCTCCCCTGCCAGCCCCAAATAAAATCCCAACCCCACTGCCTGCTTTTAGGATAAGACAAATATGTTGGGATCCACAAAACATGCAGTTTGGCCCTCCCTTGTGGCCCTCTTACTGAATATCATATTGTAAAGTTCTGTTTTCAAACATAGGAGCAGTAAGTAGTGAAATCTGACTTGAATAACAAACCTTTTAAACTTTTACTGTATAAAGCGCATAACTGTAATTTTTTCATGAAATATACAATATTAGAATCTGCAGCTGTATCAAAGTTTACAGCCTATAAACTTCTGCTGGTCTGGTTTAAATCTTTTAAAGGGCAATCTGCCCATAATTTGCTGGATCATCCTGAAATCCTAGGAGCATAAAATCCCCTCTTCTTTTAACAGTTATTAATATATTCTAGTTTGCAGTGCAGAAGATTTGATTACAGAAGAAGTGATTTCACTTAGCAGGTTTTAATCTAAACAGATGCAACTAGAGAAGGGATCAAATAAGCAGACCTTGAGCTGACTTTTTTGCAGCCTCCCATTGACATCCAAGGATACGAATGGCCGCAAATGCACAAGAGACATTTCAAACTAATAATTCTCTTCTCTTCTGGCCTTGCGAATATTTATCACCAAAACGATTACCCATAAGAAGAGATGTGAAAGCCAAGTCTGAAAATAATTCTCATGGCACCAATGCCAAGGATAGGAGTTCTGTGAATGACTGCTTAATAAAAGTTACTGATGGAGCTAGTGCAAGATTAGCTGGACTCCCTGGTATGACACAGCCATGGCAGCCAGGGATTAGCACAAGAGTGATTCCAACATCTGGACTGATCTCTTTAACACCCTGATCCAAAAGTAACATTCGTTTCAACTGAATTTGTTTCTGTGTAACTGGCTTGTGATTTCTGGCTTACAGAGGAACAAAAAAAGAAGCAAAAAATGTTGAGTGAGAAAGGAAATTGTACAGTGCCTTTACTCAGAACTAATTCAGTTATAAACTAACATCTAGGAAAGAAGTCCACTCTGCTCACAATGGGCAATTTGCAGCCTTTCAGATGCTTTTTACTGCAACTTCCATCAGCCCTCACCATTGGTTATTCACACTAAAACAAATGGGAATTGCAATCCAAATACACTTGGTGTTTCCTTGTCACCCACCACCCAAGGGAGATCAAATGATGAGAACATTCAGCCATCTGTTCTTTCTAGTCATTTTCCTTTCCATTTCAGATCCCTCTATATATCAAGGAGCCTAATTAATAACAGGTCGGAGAGGATGTTTGAGACCAATTGTGCCAATAGCCCTAGTCGGGTCTTAATTCCATCTATTGACCTGGGCTTCAACAGAATCATTAGTAGTCACAGCCATAAAACCCCCTAAGCTTCTCCTGAATCCTAAAGGATCCACTACCCTTTGAGGGTATAAATTCACTTTATCTATCATGGTTCAGTCCTATGGAATCCCAGGCTATACTAAAGTCTCCACAAACTACAAACCCCATGATTCCACAGGATGCAACCATGGAAACTGAAGTGGAATCATTTCATACAAAAGGGCTCCAGGCTTGGCAGAAAGCCTGGAAACCAACATTGACTTCTGTGGACTGGATGATTTCACTTATAGCCCCTATTGCTTCTTCCTAAGAGAGAAAGAGATACAAGATTCACCACTGACACTCCTAGGAATTTTTAGGGATATCTCAATACTCAGACTTCTAACTTTTCCCATCCACATGGGTGCTTTCCGGCCCACACAGCACTTCCCTGGCTTACATGGCCATTTTTTTGCCTGCTACTTCAAGAAGTACCGTGAAGGCAGGGCTATGGGGGAGAAAGGATACAAAACTGAGGCTTGTTTCTGACAGCAGGCAGATTGGAAAAAGATGGCATAGAGGTAGGGAAATTTATAATGAATTATAGCCAGAGGGAAGAACTGAATTTTAGGGTGCTATGAATGATTAAATAATCAGTGGCATCACTAGAGGGATGTGGGGGGTGCAAACCGCACTGGGGCGACACTATCAGATGGAATGTCATTATCACCGACCCGATTTCTACGCATAAGACATCACAGTGCGCGCACACACACAGGGGCACTATCATTCTTTGCCTGAAGGGTCTTTTTTCCATTATGAAGGTGCTGGGCTTTGAGATCTTCCAGGCTCTTTCATCTGTCATGTTTTTGGCAGGGGCCAGAGAGAGGGTTTTATCAATTGCTGCATCTGGGCTCTGAAACATCCTTCCTAGGAAAGCCAGTCTAACCGCCTGCTCTCTTTAATGTCTTCTTTCTGTCAATGGGTACAGGTCTTTGGCCTTTCAAGTTGATTTGCCTTTTTTGCTGCTTCTTTTCATTAAGTTTTAACTGGCTTTATAATTTGCATACCACGATACATTTTAATATGATTGCTCTACTGTGCTACTTTTTTGCTGTACTGTTGTAGAAAGGCAGTATACAAATTTAATACCGAAAAGCCTTGTCTCGTACACTTTTATCCACAAAGTCTTAGATTTCCCATAGATGCAGTATGATGGAAGATAATACAGCCAACCCTCCCTATCCATGAATTCTACATCCATGGATTCAACCATTAACAGTTCAAACATATTCACCAAAACAAGTTCCAAAACACAGGCCCCATTCTCACTGACCCATTTGCCCTGGATAGAACTGGGCAGATCTGGGTCCCCCAACGTCGAATCTGCTCGGAAACAAGTGCCCACTATCTTTTACCTCGATCGGGGCAATTTGCCCCATTGAAGTTCACATTTGCGGTACCGGTTTAAAATGGAGCCTCCTCTGTTGTCAATCAAATTCACTTCTGCTTTCGTCAAAGGTGATGTTTCCTACAGCCATTGGCCAACCGAATGAGAGAGCATGACTCCCCCAAAGTCATGGATTTCTGCAGCCTTCCAGCCTCTAGCCTCCCCTTCACTTCCAGCCCAATGCTACCTCTGAAGCCCTTGCCTTCCTCCCATGCCATCCTCTTCCCATCACAATAATAATAATAATAATAATAATAATAATAATAATAATAATTCCTCACCCAAGAATGCCATCTCGGCATCCTCTTGCTTTGCATTCCCTCTGACTGCGACCCCAGAATGCCTTTACATATGTAGCAAAAGCATTCACCTATTGTATCAGTTTGCCAAATTGAAAGGGAAACATTTATAACATTCACATATTACACACACAAAAATAATTTTTAAAAAGCCTCTTGCAAAGTGACCTGCCGTGTCAGCAGCAAGCAGAAAGGGAAATGTAGCAAAAGCACACACATTCCATCAATATGTATCAACCTGTAGAACTATTTGCATAGTCAAAATTCCAAAGAGAGCAAGAGCGAGAGCGAGAGCGAGAGCGAGAGAGAGAGAGAGAGAGAGAGAGAAAGTTGCCTGCGAGAGGGGAGGCATGTTCCTCCCTCTGTCCTCCTCTGACCTAATCCCTCCCCTGAACTTGACCCTTCGTCCTGCTCCTTCCTCCTTCGCCCTGCTCCTGCCCTCCATGGCACCCTTCCTCCTCCTCCTTCCTCCTCCTCCTCCTCCTCCTCCTCCTCCTCCTCCTCCTCCTCCTCCGCCCCAATGAAGGGGAGGCATGTTCCGCCCTCTGCCCTCCCTCTGACTTAATCCCTCCCCTGAACATGACTGGGGCCAAGTTCACATTTGCCAGGACCCGCTTTTTTTCCCAAAAGATACAGGTAAAACTCCACTTTCAAAAGACCCATGCCATGTCCTTCAATGTGTGTGCAAACCTCAAATTCAGGTGCTAAAGAATCAGGGCCAAAATGAACTTCCCACTTTTAATCGGTTTCGGAACCAGGGTAAAAGGTAGTCTGAATGGCCACACAAACAAGTTTTCCATTGTATACAATGGAAGCCATTAACTATGCCACTGTATATAACAGGACTTGAGCATCGATGGATTTTGGTATCCAAGGGGGTCTTGGAACCAAACCCCAGGAGATACCAAGGGCCCACTGTAATACTTTTTCACAAAGTGGTAGTTTAAAAGGAAGCATCAAAAGTGATTCACACTTCTTCTGCCCCTCCACCACTGTAGGAGGGACCAATATTTTTTTAAAAAGTCTTTTAATTTATTATGAAGTGTTCCCATTTCAGTATTGCTTTTAGCTTTCGGCCAACCCTGTTTTTCAAGTCTCTGAAAAGCAGCATAGCTATTTCTCAGCGGCATGACTTTTTTCTATAGGAGTGGAATCAGATTTATGTTAGTACTAGGAATAACATCTGGTCTATCTGTGTTTTCATCACCTGGAAAGTCATACACAGAATCTAACTTGGTTAAAGCCTTGTTGGATGTTAACCTATAGAACAATAGTAGCTACTTTTTCTTATTTTGTATGAAACAGAGCCAGTTGTCTTCCTAGTAACATCTGGGTTTTCACTTACATGGGCTGGAATGAGGAAGAAGGAGCAAAAACACAATTGACAGCTCCCATGCAATCCATTACTGAATTATACAGCTAATAATTGTCTCACATTAAGTCCAAATATTCAGTGTCTCAAAGACTCACTCCAGATGAGAATATGAGACAGCAGGTGTTCCTCTGTTTTGTTGTCCCTCTTCTTACAACATCACGACAACTGCCAATTTATTTAGATCCAAGAATAAAGACTAAGAATCTGTCCAACTATGACATTTTTAGTTAAACAGGAAAAAGCTGTCAGATTGCACTGGATTGTCTTTATAAGAACAGTAGCCCCATGTTGTATATTCTAACACATTAACCAAACATCTGGTAAGAATTTCCTGTCCTATGCGTCTGGCAAATCTGGTAGGTTTTCTGAGTTTCCTAACAGAGCTCCAAGATAGTTATCTACTCACCTTGGCTTTTAGCAAAATCTTTCCTCCTGTCTTTGCCCCACAACTGAACATGTCACCTCATCACCCGCACATTTGGCATTTCTTTTGCTATTTACGCATGCAACATATTCATTCACAGCTATAAAAGTCTGTTTCTAGGCACTTCACTCCATGCAATTGGTGAAGCAGATTTAAGACTACAGAGGTTTATGCTACCCACTTCTTTCTCTCAGTTAGTCTCAAAAGTGCTCCAAGATCCAGACTAACGTGGCCATGTCAATGACTTCCAATTTTGACAGTATGTATTTAGTAGTGAATACGTATTGCTCAAACAAAAATAATGACCACAGATGATTTATATAACTTTAAAGTAGATGACAAAGGTGGGTTACAGACCACCAAAAAATACGTAGTGACTACGTATTAGGGTTAGGAAGGTGCGGTGCTTCCACACCCCCCTAACCCTAATACGTAGTCACTACATATTTTTTGGCGACGACCGTTCCAGACGGCCGCCGCCATGTTTACGTCTTGGACGCATAGCGTCCAGACGTGTTGCGGCGCCTATGACGTCGCGAGTGAGCCAGTGGCGCCTCGCAGCATCATAGCTGTGTCGCGGAAAGAAGCTCCATTTTGGAGCTTCTTTTTTGCTCCATAACGGAGCCGCGCGGTTTGGCTGCAGCGGCTCCCTTACGGAGCAAACAGCGGCGGCGGCAGATCTCCGCAAAGCGACAGTTTATAACCCGCCAATGACATTGAAATAGTTCAAGACTTTCCATATCTTGGCTCAACCATTACTCAGAATGGAGACTGCAGTCAGGACAAGAAATCAGAAGACTAGGGTTTGGAAGGGCAGCTATGATGGCAGCTAGGCGAGATCCTGAACTGTAAACATATATAATTGAATACTAAAGTTAGGCTTGTCCATGCCATCATATTTTCTATTTCTATGTATAGATGTGAAAGCTGGACAATGAAGAAAGCTGATAAGAAGAACATCAACTTATGTGAAATGTGGTGGTAGAGAAGGGTTTTATGGATACCACAGACTGCCAAAAAGACCAATAAATGGGTCCTAGAGCAAATCAAGCCTGATCTCTCCCTAGAAGCTAAAATGACCATATCATGGGAAGACATGACTCACTAGAAAAGACAATAAAGCTTGATAAGGGAGAGGGCTGTAGGAAAAGAGGAAGACTACATTCCAGGTGGATAGACAATCAAAGATGCCATAGCCCTAAGACCTGAGGTGACTTGGAGGTGATAGGATCACCATAAGTCAAAGTTGCCAAAAAGTGGGGTTCTTCTAGCAAGCTATTGGATATGTTAGCTTCATTGGGCAATATACTCTTATCAGGTGATAGGTTAACTTGCAATAATAGTTTAAAAACCAGGTTAAATCCTACATTCCTAAATTAAATGTCTGATAAGTAGTTTCCCTTTGTATAGCTGTTTTCAGTATAATAGGTAGCTGGAGAAAGAAGGGGAACATTTACCCACATTACGACCATGCAGGGACGTAGCTAGGATTTTAGGAAGGGGGGAGTCCAGACTAAGTGCCACCATTATAATGGGGCTTGGATGCAGCAGCGCAGCAGCACACACCATTCATTTTTCATGGAAGGGGGGTCCAGACCCCAAGAACCCCCCCTTGGCTACGTCCCTGGACCATGGCAGAAGAAGGGGTCTTTAAACCTTTGTCCCTGCCTCTTAAACACACACATTGTTGTTAACTGCCTTTGAGTTGATCTCAACCCATGGTGACCCTGTGGATGAGACACCTCCAAGACTCCCATTCCTCCACTGCTCTGTTCATAAGGTCCTGCAAAGTCATACCTGTGTGATTTCCGTAATAGAGTCCAACTATCTAGGATGGGATCTCCTCTCCTTCTACAGCCCTCCACCTTTCCTAGCCTGATTGTCTTTTCCAATGAGTTGTGCCTTCTCACAACGTGGCCAAAGTACAACAGACTCAACTTTATCAATCTTGGCTTCCAGGGAGATTTCAGGTTTGGTCTGTTCAAGGAGCCATTTGTTTGGCTGTCCATGGTATCCTCAGCACTCTTCTCCAGCAGCAATGAAAGCTGGACTGTTGTAAGGATCAAGTGGGGTGCCCTCAAGTGTGTCAATGCTACTTGAACAGCATGAGACAAATGTATACATGACACATTTATTTAAAGGTGGCAAATCTGTCGCCATTGCTGGATGTTAGTCATGCTCAAAATGGAGGACATTTGGAAATCCCTCCAATCCTGGAGGGAGGACATGTCCTGGAATAAAGGACGTCTGGTCACTCTGTCCTAACCGCAAAGGAGGACAAATGTAGGGCAACAGAGAAAGATGCAGGACATTGCCACATAAAGGCTAAAGACACTTAAAATCATGTTTCATAGCCATGCTCAAAATGGATGACATCTGGAAATCCCTCCTGGATGGAAATGGAGGACATATCCTGAAAAAGGAGGATGTCTGGGCACCCTGTCCTAAATACAAGGCAGGACAAGGCACCACAAATTATAGAACATTCCAGAAAAATGTAGGGGGATGACCCAAGGAAAGATGAAAAAACTCCTATAAATCATTTACAGGAGCGCTTCAGCTTTTATTGGGTCATTCCACTATGAGCAGGGCTTTGCATTTATAATAAACATTGGGAAATCCCTGCTGGGCAGAAGGTTGCAATGGGGGACGTGGGCTGGAAAAGGAGGAAGCTCAGCAGTTCCAGGGGTCTAAGGAGGATGGGACTATTTCCGGCTGGGTTTATATTAGCCGCGGAGGGAGACGGGGCTGATCACGGGGCGTTCTGAGGCTGTAACAGATTTCCCTGCCATTGTCCCTGGCTAAGTAGTTCCAGCTGGCTGATGAATCCCTGTAACGGATCAGAGGGGGCTCAGTTGGGTTGCAGAGGCAGCAATGGCTTCAAGCTCCCCCCAGAGCCAGCAGGAGGAAGGAGGAGGAAGAGGAGGGTCTCCTGAGGAGGAGGAGACCCATCCCCTGCCACTAAAGTTCCCTTCCTACCTGGGAGCCCTGAGTAGGAGGGAAATGGTGGAGTTGTACTGCGACTGCATCCTCCAGGGCTGCCAGGTGTGCCCCTAGTGGGAAGGAGAGGAAGTGATGCTGAGGGTGGGCAGTTGGGAGAAACAACAACGCAGCTGGGTCCCACTATAAGGGCTGGACTCCCCCATCCATGGAACCACCAAAGGCTTGAGTACCCAGCTTGATCATGGGGCCAGTTAGCTTACATACATTGCAAACAGCTCAAGGAGTGGCACTTAAATGCACCTCAGGCAAATAGCAATAGCAGCTTCATTTGTATACCGCTTCATACAGAACTAATAAGCTAATTGCCCCCACCAATCTAGGTATTCATTTTAGAGACTTCAGAAGGATGCACGCCTGAGTCACGCTTGAGCCTCTGGCTGGGATTGAACACGCTTTGTGAGTGAGTGGCTGCAGTACATTTAACCACTGTGCCACCTCTTCTGGCTTCAATTCACGATCAGGGATGCCCTCGGATGTTATTGTACCTAAATCGCTGCCTATCTAGCCGGGATGCCGCCACCCGGTGAGGCCTGACCGAGGCAGGACAGAGTGGCACTATTACTTTCTTTGATACACTATACTTCTATTGATGCAGCCTAGAATCGCATTTGGTCTTTTTAGCTGCCGCATCGCACTGTGTGCATCCAATGGGATGGCAGTTGCCAGCGGTTTGCTCATGTAACAATGAGATGGTGGGGGGGGGGGGGGAATAAAAAAATAGTATCCAGTAGCACAACTTGAAGCCACAGTGTGCAGTAATGACATGCACACTGCAGCTGCCTTGGGAGCCAGTGCTGTGGTTGGTGGGGACTTGGATCACTTTCAGAAGAGGCACCTTTTTCCTGTCTGTCTGTTTTGCCCATATGACAGTCTGAGAAGAATCAATCCTGCATTGGAGAAAAATAATACAAAATGATGTCTTGTTTTTGAAATATAACCATTTATAAAATTGAATAAAGGGAGTGATTTGGATAATGTATATGTCTCCCTTCTATTCTGTCTAGGCAGAAGATGCCAGAAGGACAATGGGTAACTATATTTTGGAAAAAATGAAGATGAAGGAAAAATGGCTTGGCATTTGGGAGACCAATCCAGACACTTTTTTTACCAGTTCTGAAGAAATCCCCGTACCAAATGTTGGTGTGCTTGTTGAGGTAGCAAAATCAATGTTTACTATTGATTTTATTACTGAAATCAGTAAATAAATATATTAATAGTTTAAAAAATATACTGCTTTTCAGTATTACTTTATTTTTTTTTTCATCAAAGCAAAAAGAAAAGAATTTGTCAAGCATCTGCCTTTTATGTATTCACTTTACAGATAAACCAAGGAAGTCACAAAAGAAGAAAATAATAAGATGTACTATGAATATTAATATCTATGTTAAAATTTATTTTAAAATATGTCTGAAAATTGTCAAAATGCATGAATATTGTGCTATTAATACAATAAATAGTTTAATTTTTAAAAAAAGTCACCGACTATGCTGGCTAGGTATAGGAGTATATGTGGATCAGTAATATTTAATGCCCACTTCAAGGTCATAGTTAACATGAAGCCCTTAAATTGAAGAAGTGCCATTTTAGCTTTCCATATGGCATTGTGTATAGGATTCAGACCAGTCCAGTCATGTGGCTTTGAATTGGAAAATTGGCCAATGTCATAAACAGAGCATAATCTCACTTAAAGGTTAGCATTTGGTTGGTGACATAAAGCAGGCATAAGTCCAGTTTTTCCTTGGAGTTTATCAGACAAGGGAAATTGGAAGTATAATCCAATGGCAATCCGAACGCAATCATGGGATTTAAGGTTATTGCATGATAGATGACCACACGCAATTTCGGGCAATGGGAAGTCAGTCCAAATGCAATCATGGGGTTTCACGTTATTGTGTGAGAGGTGATCACACGCAATTTCGGGCAATGGCAAGCTATTTCTGGGCAATGGGAAGTCAGTTCGAACGCAATTCAAATTCACGTAAATTCACTGAACTAGCAAATTCACATGAATTGGCCCCACTTTCTTTTCATTCAAAATTAAGAGAAATTCCTCCCATGTGATAAACTCACCTGTATGTGTTGGGATTTTGTTGTTGTGGTTGCAGAGGTCAGAGTCTGTACCTCCCTGCACAACCATCCAAACCTCCTGGAGACCCACCTTTTCCATACTACCTTCCTTAGTCATGACCACGTATTGGCTGGAGGCAAGTGGTAGGATGGCTGAGAACCATCTGGTATGTGACTATTGGCAGATGCCCAATGCTGAAGGTATATCTCCCTAAGTGTCCCCCAGAGGTCCGAGCAGATGGCATAGTTGTGCATCTAACTGTAAGTACATAGCCAGACCTTACTTGGTCATTCTCTACTCGCTCCTCCATGGCAATGGTGGGATCAGGCACAGGAGGACAGAGAGTGCTGTGGGAGGGAGAGAGGAGACGTATCATGGTCCCTCAGTGTCTAAGCCAAAGTGTTTATTATATTTACCTTTACTAAACAAAACCTTTAATATCTCAACATCCCAGAAGTATTAGAACTCAAATAAAGTGATTGGGAAAAAATAAAGTCATTGTGGTTTTACTATGTATCCAAACTATTTCAAAGTTTCAGGTGAAAATTATTTTCTTCACATGTGTTCACATATTATTTTCATATGTGTTGCATCCATTCATTGTTAAAAAAAATAATGTTATGAAACTATGGATTCTGTAGAAATAGAAAATTGTCAGTGGAAGATATAACATTTTTGTTTTGTTTTGAATCCACTTCTCTTTCTCTGCTCCATATCACTGACCGAATCCTGTACATCTAGCTTTCCTTGAGATACATGGACCAGTCTGGAAAAGATGAACCTCTGTCTTTTCCAGTACTTCCTTTTGTGAGATAAACTGTGGTGTTGCTTGTCCCTTGCCTGGGCAGTTTGTCTTCAGATGGAGCTCTGTCCTTTGCCGATAGAGCTGGCTGCTCTCAGCCAAAGGTCACCTTAGTCAAACAGTTTAAAACATGCCACATCCCCATGATGAATTTTCTTTCCATCTTTGATCAGAACAAGACACCTGTTGACCGCCCCCAGGGCCCCTGATGTAACTCTTCTCCCTTATTCAGCAGAGACTTTAGGAAGATCAATAATATCAGTTTTGGACTTTTTAAAAAGTGTTCAGTCACTGCTATCCTTCCCCATCCTATCTGTCTTTATTTGTAATAAAATTATTTACTTGGACTGGCTTCTTTGTTTTCACTTTCTAGCATTTGCCTGTTTACTCCTTGTCACTATTCTGTTTGAGGTTATGCTGGCAAAGTGAATCATAGCAGTAAAAAGTTAAAATAAGACTAAGGGCTGGCTAGCAAGGACTGGAACTAGGTTATACACCATCACATTCAGAGGAATCCTGCTCACTTGGACTGGATTAACCAAGAGCCAATCATAAGCACACAGAGAGAAATAGGATATGTTAATGCTAACAAAGGTCCTAAACACACTGCAGAAATAATCCAGTTTCAGACCGCTTTAACTGCCCTGGCTCAATGCTAGGGAATTATTCTGGCAACTGTAGTTTTGTGAGACATTTAGTCTTCTCTATCAGGGAGCTCGGGTACCACAATAAACTACAGTTCCCAGGATTCCCTAGCACCGAGCCAGAGCAGTTAAAATAATCTCAGATTGTGTGTTTTGGACCAAAGTGACCTATCCCATAAGAAAGATTTCTTATTCGATTTCCCTTGCTTGGTGTTTATATTGACTTAATACTATCTTTTTCTCCCTCTTGCTTTCCACTCGTTTTTTCTCTTCTTCCTATTCCTTGCAAGTCAGCCAATTTATAGAATAATTTAGAAAATGGAGCATTTCAGTTTTTATCAGTATAACAGAGCAATCCTGTGGGGGACTTAAGTTGCTGAAACAGCAGCATAACTTCTTTCATATCTTACAACCTCCCAGCCAGTGTATGTTGAATATAGTCTTATGCCATACATTGGTTTTTCATATGTATTAAGTAAAAAAATAAAATTTCTGAATATACCGACAAACACACATTTTTTTATTTCTCTTTACATAATAATAGTTTATTTCTTTATTACATTTTAGGTTACTTGCAAAGTGTTCGAGTATTTCTGTCCTAACAGGAAGGTTTCTGTCTCTATTGCTGAGCCTTTCTCCTCCAATATTGCCAATATTCCAAGAGCTTTCATTGATAATTTTCTGGAAAAAAAGGATCATTATGTGCCTCTTTCGGAAATCTATCCTGTTCAGGGGCAAGATAGTGCCGTGTCTGACATAGCCAAGGCTTTGGAAATTGTGAGGTATGCTTTTTCTTCAATGTGGTATTCAACAGGGTAGTAAATATCAAGGACGTGCCAAAATAGAAACAATGCAGATACATAACCAAATGTAATAATGATTTTAATTAAGGGCCAAAATATTACAAGGGAACTGAAAAGTCAGTTAATGCACTTCGGGACGAATATTAGCCCAGGAGGAGGGCATATGTCTTCATAGTTCCTGCCATGTCTAGTTTAAATAAATCCCAGGTAAAAAGTGATGTGAAAGATCTCTGCTTGAAGCCTTGGAGATCTGTTTCCAGTCCAAGATGCAGAATTCACTGGGATAGATAACTACATGATCTGACTTCATAAAAGGCTACTTCCTCCGTTCATTCTAAGGTTACAGAGCCCTAAAGTATTAAAACCCTAACAACTCATGTGATGGTTAGTTAACATCTGATCACCTTCCAGTACCACACATTTTAAATCATTATTTGATAGTTTCTGGGCAATGAAAAAATGCTAGTAGTTGCAAAGGTCCAAGAAAAAATGTACTATTTAGACTTGGAAGTTATGGAAGTTCAGTCAATATGTACAGTCTTTAAACTAATCTCCATATTTACAACAGAGGTGGGGATCGTGGTTTCCCAGATGTTGTTGGTAACTCCTGGTTTTCCTCACTATTGGTTGTGTTGGCTGGAGCTGACAATAGATGCCATCCAGCAACTTCCAGAACATTGAGAGATTCCTAATGCTGGTTTACAAGAGAGATAATAATAATAATCCTATTATTATGTTTATTTTAGCCAAGCAACAAAACCAATAATTTTTAAAAATTCTCTTTGATCCCACCATTTTGGAGAAGCTGAAAAGCACAAAAAAGCACAAATACCAACTAATGTTTTATTTGTTCTGTACTAGCTGATCAGCAAAATGGTCTCTCTTCATCATAATACAAATGTCCTAGCTTCTTTATTGTCCATTGTCATTTCATGTTATTTTCTGTTTGGTTCAGTCCATGTAAAAGTGCTCAGGCTGCCCAGATATTGTGGGACTTCAATTCCCATCAGTTCCTGTGCAGAGGATGATGGGATTAGCTTGTTGTTGTGTGCCTTCAAATCATTTCCAACTGATGGTGATCCTAAGGTGAATCTATAATGGGGTTTTCTTGGAAATAATTCCAGAGAGGTTTTACCTTTGCCGTCCTCTGAGGCTAAGCGAGTGTGGCTTGCCCATGATCATTCAGTGGCTTCCCCTGGCTGAACGGGGATTTGAACGCAGGGCTCCAGAGTTGTAGTCCAGTGCTCCAACCATAGCATCACTCTGGCTCTCTGAGGGAATAAGTGCTTCATCATGGCCTTGGGCACGTCATATGCTCTCAGCCTCAGGAAAAGGCAATGGCAACCTCTGCTGAAGAAATCTTGCCAAGAAAACCTTATCATAGGATCGCCTTAGAGTCACCATAGGTCAGAAACAACACATACACAATACATCTGGAAGGCCACAGGTTCATTAGAACAGTTGTCTAGAAACTAAATGTTCTCTGAGTGTTTTCTAACCTGCTGTGCTCACAGTCTCTTGGGAGTTGGTGCCATCAGTCAGTGGAACAGCTAAACATTTAGAAGCACTTGCTGCAGCTAGAAATGGGGAGACACCTGCAGAGATCACTGACTGTCTTAGAAGGGTTTATTTAACATGGCAGAAATAGTGGAAAATAATTACGGTACTTAGAATATTTCAACTTGATGGCTTCAGTATATTTAACCACACTACTACACTGCTACTACTAGACATCTGCTACAGCAAATCAAAGCAAAATGCAAATACAAACAAAAGAATACAAGATATTTTAGCTGGCACAGATCTTGCAGAAACTGCTCACAAAAGGATGGTTTAGTAGAGGAATAGTGAAGAAATAATATCCTATATCTAGGACAGCATGACTGAGAAGTTAAAAGATTTTAAAAATGAAAGCAGCCAATGCAAAAGCATTCTTCTAGACTGTATTGTACAGAAGTACTTATAGAACATGTTTGTGAAGTTTTATACAGTATTCCCTTTCCCTTTTCCTCGCTTTTTTCTCTCCTACTAAGTTCTAAGTATCTTAACAATTAATGTTTCTAAACTATGTTACAGTATAATATACTTTGATACTTTGAAGTAACAGATCAAGGTCATGTTATTGTGCATCTCATTTAGGTTTTTCTATGACTTCCTTTGGAGAGAATGGGATGATGATGAAAATAGTGAAACTTATGCTGCACGGATAGAAGAGAGAATTAAGATGTAAGTATCTTTGTCAGACCTTGTTTTCATAAAAAGTAGAGGAAATGCAACTCCTTTAGTAATATTTGTCCAACAAAAGAATAGGGATTTTAAAAAGTCACCAAATGACCACTTTATTAATTTGAATATTAACATGTTATGACGGCTGGGCTAGAAGCCTCCTCCCTGATATTCTGATATCATATATAATAGAGGGATGTCCTATCATGTGAAAACTTCCTTTTTCACTTTGAAGTGGTGCAGTTCAAAGCCAGAATTATCACCTCATAGACATGTGAAGATCTGGGAGGAAGAGCTGAAAAATGTGGAGGGAGGGTTCTTCCTGAAGCATTTTTTAACTGGAAAAGTTGGAAACATTGGATTAGAACCTTTTGTTTTAGAATTATGAATAAATATTTAAGACCTAGTTTTCACATATTTACTGCCCTAAATCACTTAAAACTAAGTAAGAACATTATTTATCTGAGATTTTATGTACCATATAGATGGCTACAGTTCCTAGCCAAAGGGCCGAAGCACGTGGCCCACTTCCAAAGGGCTGTAGCCACAGTCCAAAGCAGTCCGCTGGCAGGAGCAAATTTAATCCGCTCCTAAAGGTTACGGCTCTTGCCCCATAAACACAGCCTAAATGCGGTTTGCAGCCACTTTGGGGGGGTGTAGATGACACACACACACACACACACCAAATCAGGTGGAAGACACACAGAGGTCATGCTTTATTTGGCCCATGCATTTCAGAGCTAGATTTCTTTTTCTTGTTTGTTTTTTTATGGTTGTGTTAACGTTTGTGTGACGATATGAGGAACCAGTAGAAATAACTATTTCCCTTTGTTTGCAAATGCTGACAATTTCTTCTCTTTTTATTGGAGGTTCTTTCCTTGCTTCTCATAAACTAGCAAAACCAAAGAGTATCTTTGTAGTTCAGGACCTTGTAAGCTCCATGTGTAACAACAACAAAAAATAAAAAAAAATGTAAAAATGTAAATTCAGTTGGTAATTTTTTTACTTTTATATCTACCAAGTTATGTGTAGTGTTTTATATTTTAAAGTATATCGATCATATATACTTTATACTCTAAAGTTTCAGTTTATAAAAAATGTTAACTCTGTATTCCCTCCCCCCTATTTTGCCCCCTGAAATTGCTTCCTCCCATAGTTTTTAAATTGCCATATATCTTACATTTATACCATCTCATCTACAATTTGTGGGAATGGAAACTCAATTTTCTTGTATAAAGTTTCAAAAGGAGAGGTTCTCATTTTCTTAACTCTTCATAGCTGGTGTGATATCAACAATGGGAGTATTCCTGCTCCATTTGCTCATCGGTTTAGAAGAAATCTGGAAAAATGCAAGAGCAAGCATTTTGAAATGATTTATTACCCAAATCATATTGAGGAAGTCCCCACGCGAGAAGAAAACATTGAATATTTTAAAAAATATTTTGAAGTAAGAATGTTACGTGGATTATTAAAAATATGGGAAGACTTACGTCTAAGGTAATTTCATTTGTCGTATGGTTTTTTTTAAAGAAAATAACAATGGTTTTTTAAAGTAAAACAATAATGGCTGCTTTTCAGTTATTGGCTTTTAATGTCTGTCATCTTGTTTATTAATTATAAATATAGGCAGCTTGGTACTAAATTACACAACAGTCCTTACATAGTTGACAAGGGCAATGCCACAGTAATCATGGACACAGAACAATACAAACAAAAATGGATCCTACAATATACAAAAAACAAGACCCAACCAGCAAGATCACCAAAAAACAAAACAAAACAAAACAAAACAAAAACTGAACACCCTGATCAAAAACCCCTCAATTCAGCCATCCACAAGACAAAGTTTGTGCAAATCTGAGGCTCTCCCACCAAGACTCTATGGACTTTCCAAGATCCACAAGGATTCCATTCCACTCCGACCCATAGTGAGTGTCAATGGATCCCCCACATATGACTTAGCCAAGTTTCTGGCCACACAATTACAAACCCATATAGGGCATACCCCCACTACATCAAGGACACGGCTCATTTCATGGGAAAAATCAATAACCTTGAACTAAAACCTGGAGATATACTAATCAGCTTCGATGTGGTCTCCTTGTTCACCAAAGTCCCAATAACAGACACCATGGCGGGTTACAGATCGCCATTAAAGTACGCGCAGAGCGCATACTAGGGTTAGGAAGGGGTGGTGCTTTCGCACCCCCTAACCCTAGTACGCACTCTGCGTGCACAAAATGGCGACGGCTGTTCCACACGGCCGCCACCATTAATACGTCACGGCTGCGCCGCCTCCAAATGAGGTGGCGTGGTTGTGACGTATTGAGGCCGCACCGTGGCGCATAGTGCGCCCTTTGTGCGACCCCGGAAGGAGCTCCGTTCCGGAGCTCCTTCCTGCTTTGCGTCGCTGGGCGCAACCTTCAGACGGTTGCGCCCAGCGACGCAAGGGAGAAATTGGCCAAGTGGCCCCTTTCTCCTCCTCCCTGCTGCCGCAGGGTGTCATTGGGGCTTGAAGCCCCGAGGACACCCCTTTCCAGGCCGCAGGGAAGTGGCCTTTTGCAGCTTCCTCGTGGCCTGGAAAGCGGCAGATCGGGGCCTCGGAGGCTGCCGTTGTGGCAGCTGAGGCCCCGATACACCAGGGAAAGCAGCGCCTACAGGCCGCCCCAAAGGGGCAGTCTGTAATGCGCCAATGATCACCAATTAGCAGACACTAATCCTCTTTTGCATCTCCTCCTACCCTGAGGAGTCCATCAACAACAGAAGAATACGCAGATTAACATGGGAATCACTCTTCCCTACCCAGGGTCGCACAGTATATATATACCCACTCTCTTCCAGGTTATCATTCTCTGAAGATGCCAGCCACAGATGCTGTCCAAACATCAGGAAGAAACTCTTCTAGAACATGGCCTCTTAGCCAGAAAAACTCATTAAAAACAATGGATGCCGTCCATGAAAGCCTCACAGTAACTGGTTCAGAGCCCTATATTCTTGAGTAACTGTAGTATGTGTTCTTGTGATGCTAATAAGATTCATCCAATTGTTTTAGATTTGTAGTACATTGCTGATATTCTTAGAAAGGTAGTTCCATAACCATTGGTTGAACACATTTTTTCCATGCACCCTTATGCTTTAATCCCAAGCATCTCCAGTTGATGGATCTGAAATAGGGGAGCTGGGAGCCTCCCTCCTGCAATCAGAGGCCTCCTAGTCTGAATCTGTGCTGCAGAAATAATTCAGTTTAATATTGCTTTAACTGCCACAACTCCATCCTATGGAATCCTGGGATTTGTAGCATCCCAGGGTTTTCTAGTTTTTGTTGTGGCATCAGAGATATAATGAAGAAGGCTAAATAGCTAAAAAAAACCCTACAAACCCTGAAATTACACATCATCGAGCCATGGCAATGAAAGTGATATCAAACTGCATTATTTCTGCCGTGTAGATTCAGCTCTAGCAGCATATTACGGCCAATGAAAAGCAGTTTGAGCTCACTATTTCTATATGTTTTTTTCTTCTGCTTTTGTACATATATTCCAGGATAATATATAGAAGGATCATACTGGTAAAATAAATTTCACTTTAAACAAAAAATGTATTAAAATGTATTTAAAGTAATTTCTGCCCAGAATATGGATTACAAATAAACATACCTGAAAAAGCAAGCTTCCATGATAATTCTGAAGTTTCTTGTGGCATAAAAGATGCCACACTGAGGTTTAGTCAGGCATGTTCATCATTTACTGCAAGTTATTTTGATTCCATGAACTGTTAGGTTCTTTTGTCTCTATTTAATATTATATTACTAGATTTAGATAATTAAATGTTTGTTGGTTTTATGTGCCTTCAAGTCATTTCCCTTTGTATGCCTTTTATGTCATGACCCTAAGGCCATGGAGGGCGACTTAAATGGTGAAAGGTCAGGAAACCATGCCCTATGAGGAACAACTTAGGGAGCTGGGGATGTTTAGCCTGGAGAAGAGAAGGTTAAGAGGTGATATGATAGCCCTGTTTAAATACTTGAAGGGATGTCATATTGAGGAATCATCTAGTTTGTTTTCTGCTGCTCCAGAGATTAGGACCCAGAACAATGGATGCAAACTACAGGAAGAGAGATTCCACCTCAACATTAGGAGGAACCTCCTGACAGTAAGGGCTGTTGACAGTAGATCACACTTCCTCAGAGTGTAGTGGAGTCTCCTCCTTTGGAGGTCTTTTAACAGAGGCTGGATGGACATCTGTTGGGTGTGCTTTGATTGAGAGTTCCTGCATGGCAGAGTGTTGGACTGGATGGCCCTTTTGGTTTCTTCCAACTCTATGATTCTATGAGTTTTCTTGGAAAGATTTGTTCAGAGATGGTTTGCCTTTGCCTTCCCCTGAGGCTGAGAGCCTGTGACTTGGCCAGGGTCACCCAGGGGCTGAGACAGGAATCGAACCTTGTTCTCCAGAGTCGTAGTACTATACTCAAACCACTACACCAAATTAAAATGACTGGAATCCTGTAGGTCACAAACATGCATGTAACTAAGGCATCTGATAGTCCTGATGTGTAACCTATACTCAGGAGAAGAGACTGCTTTCAGAACAGAATACAGAAAAACAGAGTGGTTCTCAATCAGCAAAGGGATAATTTGCATACTATCACCCTATTTATTCAACTTGTATGCAGAAAATATTGTTCACACAGCAGACTTAGAGTAAGAAACAGCAGAAGTGAATATCAGGAGAAGGAATATTAACAATCTAAGATATGCAGACAACACAATACTACTAACAGAAACCAGCAAGTACCTGAACAATTACTGAAGAAGGTTAAGGAGGAAAGAGCCAAGCCTAATGCTGAACATTAAGAAAAGTAAAATAATGATCACAGAAGAGCTACAATTTGGACAACTGGAAAATCAAAATAATCAAAGAGTTCCCATACTTTGGACCAAACATAGACCACAACAGAAACTACAGTCAAAAAATCAGAAGACGATTAAGAATGGGAAAGGGCAGCTATGAAAGAACTAGACAAGATCCTAAAGTGCAAAGATATAATTCTGAACACTAAAGTGAGGATTGTTTGAGCCATTGCATTCCCCACCTCCATGTACGGATGTGAGCGCTGGACAGTGGAAAAAGCAGATAGTAAGAAAACCCATTTGAGATGAGGTGCTGGAGAAGATACCATGGGTGGCCAAAAAGCCCAAACTCCCTGGAAGCCAGGATGACTGAACTGAGACTGTTGTATTTTGGCCTCATTATGGGAAGGCATGAATCATTAGAAAAGACAATCATGCTGGAAAGGCAGAGGACAGTAGAAAGAGAGGAGGACCACATGGCAGATATGTCTTTAACCTGAGGAGTGTCTTTTTTGGTTATGTATCCAACACCTAATTCCATAGAGATCACAATCAAAATCAGGCAACACATCACATTCGGCTCCAGTAGATAATAAAGATGTTAGATATCTTTCGCAGGAAATTCTACTCTTCAGCAGCACTGACTGTGAGAGTGGAAAATTTACAGACTGAATTTAAGCTTATCCAAGTTTCCTATGGGATAAAATGTTCTCTTTTATTCCCCACTTGCCAGGCAAGCGTAGAGAAGCAGCACTGCAGTTTCATCAGGAGGCACATCCATTCGCCACACAACAAATACAGTCTGCTCATCATACTGGAGATTGTGCAGCTAAAGTAATGTCTGGTGCAATAGCTCTGAGAAGATATGCTTGGCTGAGATCAACTGGCCTATTAGAAGACACATAGTGGAAAGTAAAGGATCTGCCTTCCATTTAATGGTGATTGTGTCTATAATAGCAAGACTGATGAATCTTTCAATCACCTCTGAAAGGCAAGTCTAACTGGGGGAAAAACCCCCATGGGATTTGGAACCAAGAAGCAACAGGACCACCCTTACATATCTCAGAGGTAATGACTATCATCTACATATTGCAGATCAAAGTCACCTTCTGGTTTGTGTTTTATAATATCACAACAAAAATATTTTCCCACAAAGACATCAATACAAGCTACAATGTTTTCAACCATTGTTATCTAAGATTCATACACATTTTCCAAATCGCAAGTATTCCAGTCATTGGCATATTCTGTGATACTGCTCCATCCATGCCTTTGAAAGAAGAGATTTCTGCTCTGTTACAGAAAAGTGCCTTAGGAAAACTGCCAGCTCACGGCATGAATGATGGATATTTATCATGGTATTTCACGCTCCCAAAGGGAGATGAAGGTCTTCGTCCAATCATGGATGTACATGGCATTAACAGATACATACTACCACACAAGTTCAAAATGGTGACACTTCATTCTATTCTATCATTCCTTAGAAAGGGGGATTGGGTTGAATCCATAGACCTACAGAATGCCTACTTCCATATAGGAATCAAACCACAACATCGGAAGTACGTTCATTTTACAAGAGAGAGTGGGGTGGGACTTACACCAGCACAAGGTTCTCCTAGTCAGTCTTTCCATGGCTCTAAGGGTGTTCACCAAATGTATGGTAGTGGTGATCTCTTTTCTAAGAACTCAAAATGTGCAGATTTACCCATATTTAGACATTGGCACCCTATTCTATGATCCGTAGGTGCCTCTTTCTTCCCTAAAAACTTGGGATTCTGGCACTTCTTGTTCTATATATGGTGAACATCTTTATTGCAGAATGTTTCGCATCACTTTGCATGCACGGGAAAATAGTAGGATGGTCCTGTGGTTACTATAATTCTTGTTGTCCCCTTTTTTGAGAATTGGAATGTATACTGAGCATTTTCAATCTGGGGGCCATTGTTATGTTTTCCACATTTGTTGTCCGATTGTAGTTAAGGCTAGAGTGGATTCTGTCTCTATGAACCAAAGCAGTTCCGTTGGTGTGCCATTTGTTCATGGTGATTTATTTCTGAGTACAGCCTATACTTCACTTTTTAAAGTCGGGGGTTTGTCTTGTATGTTTCTTCTTTAAATGTCTCTGTCATTCTTTCATCTCTTTTATATAGTTCTTCACTGTATTGTTCCCATCTTCTTTATAGTTCTATTTGATCATGCAATATGTTCCCGTTGTCTCGTCGTAAACCATCCCACTCTTGGTTTAAATTTCCCTTTGATCTCTTGTGGAAGAAGTCTCTTGTTCTCCTTTGTTTCTGCTTCTAATTCTCTGCCTTGATTATTATAGTAATTGTTTTAATCTCTGCACACAAGTTGTTGAAAAGTTGCATTCAGGGTTTTTGGCTCTATTTCTGCCACCTTTTTTTGTTTTGTCTTCTATCCTTGACTGTTTGAAATGTTTCATCTACAATCCATTGAGTTTTACCTGTATCTTTCTTTATGGTTACAGATAGTGTCTTTCTGCACTCCTCCCTGACAATATACCTGGCTTAATTCCAAAGTTCCTCCGGTTCTCAATTAACCAGGATTAGTCGTGCACATCTATTTTTCACTTTGTCTTTTAAGTTCTATGAGGATGCTCTACAAATTTTCTTCTGGCATGCTGGTTGGTTTAGCATTCTTCTTTAGTTTCATTCTCACTTTTGATATTAGTAGTTCATAGTCTTGGCAGTCATCTGCTCCAGGACATATTAGGCTCTATCTTCAATGAATTCAGTTTTCCTTGTGGTTGTAAAAATGCTATTTAAAAACTATGTCCCATCATTCTTTACATGACCATGACTTTTCTTAATATTGTTTAAAAGTTAAATAGTTCATTGATTTTTTTCCCTCTAAAGAAATCAGAAATCAAAAGTCATGATTGAAAGCATGGATTTCTGAGGACTACAGTGCATAGTTTCAGCTGTAAATTAATTGTCTGGCAAAAAGCAAAAACACTGAACACTTCGTATTTTGTTTGCTCTGAATTGAAAAGGGTTTCTAGGGCCAGACATTCCTGGCATGTTCATTTTGCATAGTGATATTGTTCAGGCCTAAATATCTGCATTTGTTTAAATCTGAGGGGAAAATAGAGTGGTATGTGTACTGGAGGCTAGCTTGCTTAACACACATCCACAGAATGCTTTATTTAAAATAACTGAAGTTTACAGTTCAATTTCAATTTCAGGGTTCATGGACCTCTTTTCCGAAGAATACTGAAACGAAGGAAAGGATACAGAGAAGACAGAAAACCTATAACGTATATTGTTGCAAAAACAGTGACAGTGGAAATGGTAAGGAAATGTTCATTTCCAGAAATGTTCAAATGGCTAATTCCGCCCTACTTTGTTCCCCCCTGCTGCTGCTGCTTGTTTTCATTTCTATCTCTTCTCTCCTTTCCAACCTGCCCCCGATGCTTTTCAACATTTATATGAAGCCACTGGGAGAGGTCATCCAGAGGAATGGGGCAGGGTGTTATCAGTACATATATTTCTCCATGTCTCAGTCTTCAGCTTTGACTTCAGATGGAGTCTCTCCTCTCAATTTTCTTAGAGCGGTAATGGATTGGATGAGGGAAAACAAATTGAAGCTGAATCCAGACAAAACGGAGGTACTTACGGTAGCGGCTCCGAAACCAGGTATCGGGATACAACCTCCAGTCCTAGAAGGGGTCACTCTCTTCTCTAAGGACTGTGTTTGCAGTCTGGGGGTGCTCCTAGACTCGTCGTTTCACATGACAAATCAGGTGAATGCGACAGTCAGGAGTGCCCATTATCAGCTTCAACTGATATGCCAGCTGTTCTCTTTCCTGGAAGTCAGGGACCTTGAGACTGTAGTACATGCGCTGGTAACCTCACGCCTTGACTTCTGCAATGCACTCTACATGAGCCTACCCCCATGCTTTGTCCGGAAACATCAAATAGTTCAGAACATGGCAGCGAGATTTGTCTCTGGTACATCCAGAAGAGACCATATAACACCGATCTCAAGATCACTCCAGTTTCAGGGCCCAGTACAAGGTATTGGTTATTACGTTTAAAGCCCTAAATGGCTTGAGTCCAACCTATCTTCGGGACCGCCTCCTTCCATATAATCCTCCCCGCACACATAGATCCTCGTGGAAAAATTTGTTCCAGCCCTGTCTACGACCTCCCAGAGAACCTTTTCAGCTACTGCGCCCGGCTTGTGGAATGGACTGCCAGACGAGATTCGTCCTATCACCACCCTAAACAGCTTTTTAAAAGCTATGAAGACAGATCTCTTCTGACAGGTCTTTCCTGAATAGTTCCCTCACCACAACCTATTGTATTGTTTTTAAGTATGCTTTATGTTTTAATTCTACATTGTTTAATTGTATTTCAAGGGGGGGGGGATTGAGGGTTTGGACTGTATATTTTTAATCTTTGCAAGCCGCCCCGATTGCATTTTGTAGAGAGATGGGATATTATTATTATTATTATTATTATTATTATTATTATTATTATTATTCCACAAGTTATATTGTGTCTCACTTTGCTGAGGAAGGGGAGAGGTGTAAATAACACAAAGGACAACCAATTGGCAAGAAAAAGGCCACAACTTTATTGAATACAGCAACAAGTGAAAAGAGGTTTGGCCTGAAAGCATGAGGTCTGGATCTGACATCCACCAACCCGAGTTGGTTGATGAACCGAAATGCCTGGTCACGCCCGGGCTTTGGGATGACAGAGGGGTAACCGGCCTAAAGTGTGCTTGCCACTTAATGAGCCCATTATGCACATATGCACAGCTTCGCCCCATGTAACCGGGGAATGCTGCATCGATGTCGCCCCTGCACTGTCAACATCGCTAACCTGCAGCATCCCCGAGTCTCAATGGGACTCCCGATCCGGTGCTCTGCAGCACAGGAAACCACGCCCAGAAGATCCGAGACCTATGCTGCCACCACAAAAGGCAAGGTCCCCAGGGCCCGCCTTCCTCCAACCCTCACCCAACGAGGCCCTTAAAAATGGGTGTCCCTGGACTCCCCACCCCTGAGTTCTTGGCAAATGTCCTTTTGTGGGCGGATGTATCTTGCGAAAGCCTTGGATTTCCATCTGCCCATCCGCTTGATGGCATCAACAGGCAATCCGCATTGAGCCACCATCATCACAGCTGTGATGTGAAAAGAGTGGCTGCCGAAGTCTTTGGCGGGGAGCCACGCCCTGTGCAGGGCCATACGCAGCACCACCACAAGCTGGAACCTGGTGGCCAGTGTGCCATCACTGCGGATGAAGAGGGTCCCCTTTTTATTAGGGTGGGTCGCCAAGAATTTTCTAAGAGTCCATACGGGACACAGCAGCAGAATTGTTCTCACAGCAGACTCAGTCAATGTCTGCTCTTGGGGGGGGGGACTTTGGTTTTGGGTGCCGTAGTAAAGCTAAGGATGAATATGACTTGTTTTCTATCCCAGCACATTTAGACAGAAGCATCTTTTTATTTTATTTTAATTTGCTCTGTTAAACTGATACTTTAAAATGCTGGCAAAGGAGATGAAGATGAGTATTTTGGTGTTCATAAGATATTTTGTTATTGCAGTCAGTAATTTCAGAATGTCTCTATTCCTGACTGTAGTATTTATAATTAAATTGGATTTATTTTTGAAATAATTCCTCATTTCTGATTTATAAATGGAGTTGTAACAGTTACAGCAATTTGATGTTGACTTAATTCCCCCTTTTCACATTCTCTCTCATACAGTATGTCCAGGTTAAAGACTTCTCTTCCAATGCATTTATTGAACAATGTGATAACTTAAACTCAGCTTTGGACAGTTGTTACAGTGGAGATCATATCCTTATCTTCCCTGGAGAATATAAGGCAGCAAGACTTTCAATGTTAACTGAAGATATTATTATTAAAGGTCATTGGGATATTTTTTCTTTCTTTTGTGTTTACAATTACCAGATTAGAAGCAGCTGCTATGATTTTTAATGTACAGATGATTAAGAAAACCTAAAGAAAATGTAACAGATGGAAAGCTGATTAAAACACGAACCATTTAAAGTTTTCTGTCAAGGCAGTTCTTGTTTTTATCTGTTGGAGAGACATCATGTACATGATACATAATATACATAGTACAGGTGAAGCAATTGTGGCAATGGGCAGCAATGCTCAATCATTTGAAATAACAAAGAATCACTTTAAAAGGAGTGAGTCCTAGTATTAATAACTAAAATATCCTATTTTGTTTAGGAGCTGGAAGACCAGAGGAAATTATAATTACTTCAGAGCTTCATCATGAGAGCTTTGTAGTATCCAGGGCCCAAAATGTGAAATTAACGAATATTACCTTAATACAACAAGGGACTCTTGACGGTATTGTAGTCGTAGAATCTGGACACACAGCTTTGGAGAATTGTGTACTGAAGTGTCAAGGAACTGGCATCTGTGTATTTGCTGGAGCTTCTTTGACAGTTATAAACAGCGAGATTACTGGAGCTGAGGTACTCTTTCAGTGCAGCATATGATGCAATATGTATGTGTGAGTATAAAACGTTTGCATAAAACAGGGAGTATACTTACAAAAAATATGGATTGTTCAGAATTTAGTTCTATTTAATTCCAGATATGTGTATATACTTTTATTGGAAGGGGGAAATTCATGTTGCAATAATTTGACTACACAGAGATGCTTTACAAATTTCTAGGCTTTCTAAAATTGTGTAACATATTTTAGTAAAAGACCACCCTAAATATGAGGAGGCCTCCCTATTAAATGCCGGATGACTACTAAAGGAGATTTTAACAGAAGTTTTCTTTCCCTGATTTGGCTTGTATATGTTTTCAATTGGACTGATCATTCTCTTTCCTATCTCTAATCAAAGTCTGTGTCACTCCACTGGTTTTCTATCATAGCACTCCCTATTTGAGTTCTGCCTCTCAGTTTTCCAACTTGGGTTGCATCCACACTGCAGAAATAATCCAGTCTGACCCCTCTTTAACTGTCAAGGCTCAATGCTATGGAATTCTGGGAATTGTAGTTTTGTGAGACACTTAACCTTTTCTGTCAGCACTAGTGCCACAATAAATTAGTTTCCAGAATTCCATTATATTGAGTAATGGCAAATAAAGCGGTGCCAATTTATATTATTTCTACAGTGCTGATACAGCCTCACAGAAGGGAGAAAATACATCTTTAATTCTATTAAATATAAAATTTTAAATGGGAAAGTTCTCTAAAGTGTATTTTCAGATAACAGCCATTCTGTGGTCCAAAACATGCTGCAGAAATAATCTACTTTGAGACTGCTTTGACTGCCCTGGCTCAGTGCTAGGGAATCCTGGGAATTGTACTTTATTTTGACTCCAGAGCTCTCTGATAGAGAAGGCTAAATGTATCAGAAAAGTGGTTTCTAGAATTTCCTAGCATTCAGCCAGGGCACTTAAAGCAGTCTCAAACTGTATTAGTTCTGCAATGTTTTGGACCCATATGCCTCAAAAAAGCTCTTCTCTAAATTCATAACCATAGTGCCAGATGCTGCTTATCAGTTTTTTTTATTCTGCAGTGAACAGTTATTCTTGTCAGTCACAATACCATTAAACTAAGTGAGGGATTTTGTTTTTTGCTTTTTGCATTCAGGGTGCTGGAATTGAGTTATATCCAGGAAGCACAGCGATTTTGGAGGGTAATAACATTCACCACTGCAATAACTTTAGAACCTGTGACCCCTCCGGCGGTAATCTTGGTGGCATTAATATTAAGGTAAATCATTGTGGAATGCCACTCTTAATAATGTTTTGGAAAAGAAGTAGAAGCAGTGGAAAGTAAAGCTGAATAAATTGACTAAACTGCAAAAGAGAAGTGTTCATAAACAAAATTTTGATTCCTTAACAGGTCCTTCCACTTCCTAAACTAAGGATGAAAAACAATCATATTCACAGTAACAATGGCTATGGAGTGACTATTATGAAGCCTTGTGAAGAGTTTTCTGCGACAACGGAAGGAACAGTGGCATGTGCTGCAGCAGGAGATGGAGAAGAGTCTCTTTCCAAATTAATGCAGGAGCTGAGCCTTGACATGAGCACTAATATACTAGAAGAGAACGCTAAAGCCATCACCATCATTAACTAAAGTTGCAGGTTGCACATGATTTCTGAAGTTTGCTTTGATATATTTGGAAAACCTACTTCATTAAAAGACACTACTAATGTTTATTGCTTTATTAGAACACTAATGAATAAGAATAATTATATGTAATTTCGTTTAACTAACCTCTCAAGATGTGGGTGTAATATAGATAAAAAGGAGAGAAAACATGAAAGGGTCAAAAATTTCTTTCAGGATAGATTACCTTTTATGAATGCTGGAAACTGAATTAGAAAATAAACTTGGCAAAATATTATTTTATTTAATAATATGGGTTCACCTTTGCTCAAGCTTGGAAGAAGAAAGATATACCTAGAAAAGAGGATTAAATGCTAAAACTTTATGATATGATAAAAGCAAACAAACTAACCCAATGTTTGAGAGTCAATACACTAGACAAATTTGACAAGGATTGAGGAAACGTACTGAATTTTTGAGAGAGCAATGGGGAGAAAAAGCAGTCATAGGATTGACGTAGAGTATAGATATACGTTACAGAATATATATATATAACAGAGAGTAAGCATAAAAATTTAATTAGTTAGGGTTTAATGGGATTATAGTACTGTTAAGAGAAAGATAGTAAGAAAATATAATAACTGGGTCTATGGTATTAAATCTAGGAAGTAAAAGAAAGTCACTTCATATAACAAATGCAAGATCAAATCGACAGTGAAGAAGTTTTCAGGAGAGAATGGAAAGACAGTTTGTCAAGAAGTCGGTTTAGATTGAATGTTAATAATAACCAGGTAAATAGTTACAGTAATTTGATAGGTATGGGAAAGAAATAAGAGGGTAAAAAAGTTAAAGATGGAAAGGGCATGTAGGAGATATGTGCAAGTAAAATGAGGAAGGAAAGAAATGAAGTGAGAGAGAAGAAGTATGAGATTTAAGGATGAAAAGGGGAGTAGTGAAGAAGGGAGGGAGAAGTGAGGTTAGATGGGAGGATTATGGGAAGAGATTGAGGATAACAGGGAGAAAGGAAGTGGAAATGGAAATGTATGGAAGGGCTTTGGGGTAGAGGAGACTGTGAACCTTCCATTAACAGAAAAGTAAATGTAGTAACAAATGTTTTAATGTATGTGTAATGTATGTGATTTTATTGTATGTGTAGATAGGGAAATTAATAAAACTTTACTAAAAAAATATTTCAGGATAAGAATGTACCAACTAAGAGTAAGTGGAAGTACATTCCTTTGCACTTTGGTTTTTTTAAATTTTATCTATCAAAAATGCAATAAATAATGTATTATATAAAAAAGACACTACTAATTGTGTTCTTACTATGGATACTGTTAAAACATTGAATATTAGTGTCATACTTACCATATATACTCGGTTGTTGACTTCATGTAGAAGTCGAAGACAAGTTTTGGGGCCAAAATTGTGGATTTTGATATGACCCATGGATTAGTTGAGGGTAAAACTTAGGGCCATAAAGCAAAGGATGAAGCAAAAGAAAACAATGCCAAAGAAGATACAAAATTCCAGCAGGTTCAATCTTAAGGCTGGATGTATGACAGAGTGGGCAGGGGATTAGTGCTTCCAGGGCAGATTATACGCTTGCCTTTCAACAGGGGATTGTGCCTTTTTTTAAAATAAGAGTTAATATACAGCACTTGCACTGACCTGTGGAGAAGTCAATTCAGGTTTTTGGGGGTAAATTTTTTGACCTAAATTTCTAGACTTATACATGAGTATAAACAGTAACTGTTTCTAAGTAAAGAGAAAGCAAAGATGATTTTTAATGGAGGGACATGGGAGTCTTCTAAGACATTTAACCGTATTATTTCAGGGGTGCACCCGTGTTTTTGCTGGTCACCACTTTGGTCCGTTATTGGTCTATGCACCTTCCACTACAGACCATGAACTCTGCTGTTCCACCCAACTATAAGGAGCCCTGGTTAAATGCTGGTACTGCAGCCACAAGGTTGAGAGTTTGATCATAGGGCTCCAAGGTTGACTCAGCCTTCCATCATTTCATGGGGGCAATTGGCTTACAGACTGCAAACAGCTTAGAGTGTCCCGAGTTCATTATTAAGTAGTATAGAAATGTAGTGGTGCCTCGGGTTACGAAAGTAATTTGTTCCGCGGCCGCTTTCGTAACCCGAAAAGCCTTCGTAAGCCGAAATGCCATAGGCGCTAATGGGGAAAAGCCGCGATTCCGAAAAGCGCCAAAAAGCACCAAAAGTTTTTTCGTAACCCGAAAAAACATTCGTAACCCGGAACAATGATTTCTTATGGGATTTTTTCGTATCCCGAAAATTTCGTAACCTGGGTATTTCGTATCCCGAGGTACCACTGTAAATTTTTCAGGCCTAGCATGAAAAAGAAAAAGGGCCTCCCTCCCTTCACCATCATTCAGAGAGAGACAAGGGCAGGGCAGTTCCATTGGGCCTAACCCAAGTAAGAAGAAGGACCTCCAGTCCATCTGCCATGGTCCAGGTCTCAGAGGAAGAAAAGGTCTACTGGACTTGAAGCCCTTCTCTACTGACATTCCCTTCTCCTTTTGTGCCTTGTCTTTTTAGATTGTAAGCCTGAGGGCAGGGAAATGTCTAATTAACAATTTGTAAGTCGTGTTGAGAGCCTTTTGGTTGAAGAGTGGGGTATAAATACTCTAAATAAATAAACAAGTAAACAAACAAATAAATAAATGCTATTGCTATATTCTAGCAGTTCATCTGAGTTCTCTAACTTTCCTACCAGTTTTCAGCACCAACTCAGGCAGCAGGCATCTACTGGTACCATCTGCTTATGGAAAATTTGACGAGTTCTAGAATTGCTTGGATATTGTAGCATCAGAAACTCAAGCCAATTATTGTGGATGTTCCCATTCTGAGACCTCTCAAAGGATTTAGTTCTACAGACTGCCCCGATAGACCGGCATCCTGCCGCCCCTTTCAGGACCAAACCGGGGTCGCAGCAACCGCATGCCACGGCCAATCCAGCGCTTTGCCGGCTGTAAAAGAAACGGCAAAATGTTGCTCCATTTAGAACCAGCAAAAAGTTGTCCTTGCCACCACGGTGGCACTTTTCGGTGCTCCTTTCGGCATGCGGTGTATAAACACGGCACCAAAGGAATGCTATGACATCACCTGCTGTGTGGTTGGGCGGCATGACAGCAGCTTGGGCACATGTGTCGTCCAAACACATCCCCACACTGACGATTCAAGCCAGTTTGTACAGCCCCTCCCTCTCCTCCAGTTGACCCAAGGGCAAACCATCTGGGTGTCATGCAATGAAAGTTTATTCTGTTGCCTTCTTGTTCTCATGGATTGTTGACTATGGTACAGAACTCTCTATGGGAGAGTGTCTACATCAAGAAAGTTTTCCCTATATTTCATGTTTCCTTCCCCAAATGGGAACCTTGTGCTCTTGCAAGCCATCCAAATTGCTCAGTGATAACCACAGCTGTTGCTACTGCATTCCTGACTTCCCTTTCTTTTGGAACATATGTGTCAATGGTTAGTCAGTGTTACGGTCCTCTCTTTGCAAGTTAGCAATAAAGATATAAATTTAACAATAAAAGAATAAAAAGAGGGATTTGAATTGAAAAGCCCATATGGGCTTATATGGGCTGTTGTTCAGCCCCAACATTCACAGGAAGGCCATAAAACTTTTAAAAATTGACCTTGACTTCAAAGCTAGGGGTTTAAAGTGTAGCCATTTCAATCTTAGGCAGGCTATATTGCAAACTGGCTGCATTGGGAAATGGGACCAAGCACCAGCCTACCCAGCCCCCCATCCCTCACGTACCCCAAATCCACCTTCATGGTACTGTTCTGGGCCTTATGCTAGCCAAATGTGCTGCAATGGCAGAGGACTTCTGGCAAGGACAGCCCTGAGTAAGGGGACTAATAATAATAATAATAGTAGTAGTAATAATTTATTTATTTACCATCTTTCCAAATGATCAGTTGGGATTCCTTGCTGGTTAGGTAGAGGCCTCTGGTAGCTGGCTTGCCTCCCTAATCCCTGGCCCATTTCGAGCTGGGCAGAGGTGGTACGGAAGGCAATTTCCCCATATCTCTTGACCAGCTTGCCTCCCTGACCCCATTTGGGTTGGGAAGTGGTGGTGTGAAGAAAGGGACATGGAGGAGATTCTCCTCACCATCTGTTCCCACGGTTCCCATGCTGCTCTAAGGGCATCTGCAGTCGTCACCTGTGCTCCTGCCTCGAAGTGAAAAGCAGGATCAGAAGAGGGAGAGTTGTTGGCAAGGCCTGAGAACCTTTCTCCTATCCTAGGAAATCCTTGCCATATTAAATCTTCCTTCATGCTCCCAAAAGAGTGAGTGAAGGGAGAGAGAGAGGAATATAGGTGTGTCTGTGTGTGATTATAAGTTGAAGTGCAGAGCATGGAGAAAAGTTTTTATTATTTATTTTAAATAAATAACAAGGGAGATAAAAGGAAAAATCAAAGGACTGGAGTGATTGTAGAGACGATGAAGCAGAGCAACAGCGAACATGTCCTATTGAAGCAGTAGGTAGGAAAATGGCTGGCCTTTTGGGGTGACTGATAGTTCTTTCTTTCCCCTGCCTATCTGAAATGAATGGGAGGAGCATAACCCAAACTACAGGATGTTGGGCTCTTGTCTAATTGGAAAGTGAGTAGTAAAATAGCTGAACTGGGAGGATCCAATTCAGTTTTTATGGATGACTGTGGTTATTTCCTACCTGCCTCTGGACAGCGATGGGAGAAACCAAGGGTGTATGGATGCCTTTTCTCCAAATTAGAGAAACAGTATTTGGAAGGCTGAGAAACTAGGTTCTCTGCTGAGATTCTCTGAAACCAAGGACATGGTAGTCTTGATGACAAATGGGAGCGCTGTAATGGTGGATAAGGCTGTAGAGACCAAGACTGATGATAATTGAAAGGTTGTTTAGAAACTGACAAGATAGATGTCCAGTTTCTTTGAAGGTGCTTTCATCTTTTAGCTATGCTAAGTTTGTTAGCCATCTTGCTGCTAACTAGCACTTACTCATCAAATAAGAGACCTTTGATGGTGGCCTTCACTTGGGAGGACAACCTGGAGGACTGGTTTCAAGCATGTAAACATAATCTCTACCTTGGAATCAGTGAGGTGATGGGAGGTACTTATCTGTTGCACAGAGTTTATAAGCATCACAGCCTTCCTGTTTTCTGAAAACTTGTTAAGGAAGGGGGCTACCTCTCCCACAGGTGCTGCTAGTGCATACATAGCCTTTTATTGTAGTGATCCCGAAAACCATGGCTGTATACCTTACAACCCTCTTTGTTCCAAAGGAATCAAGTGCAGTTTGTTCCCATTTCCTATCAGATGTTTCTACTGTTTAGTTGGGGACAGAGTATTTGAAAACAAAATTGCACCCTTGTTCTAAACCCTGCATTAATTCTCAATATTTCTGGATGACAACTGGTTCTTGATCCTTTTAAAAATTGAATCTGATACAGAAGGTGGAGTGAGTTTAACTTGAACTTACAGTGCTTTAGCTATCTGAAGAATTTGGCTTACATGTGAGTGGATGTCATCAGATGGTGAAAGAGGGTCTTGGTCCCAACTAAGACATCCAGCAATGTGGCAGTCAATGTGGAGTATAAAGAGGAATTGGGCTCATAATTAGCACCTGATTCCAAATGAGTACCGATCTCTCATGGGAAAAAATGCAATCTTGTCATGGTCACTGTAACTGTAGCAGATTGCGGGGCCTGAGTCTGACACACTGATATCCATAACCTAACAGAGTTGGTAGAAGCTTGGGCTGGTTGGTTGTGAGAAAAAGGCACTGGTGCCATGGGTTGGACTGTGGTTGAGGTCCAGGAGCCAGAAAGAGATGGGGAGAAAGTTGACTTGGATGGAGTGGCATCCAAAGGGTGGGAGGGCAAATGGGACAGCTCATAATGTACAGCGCTGTGTAAATGTACAGCGCTTTATAAATAAAGGTTAATAATAATAATAAATAATGAATCTAAAGCACAAATGAGGAAGAAGAGTTTGGGCATGGAGTGCCAACACACAGATGGGCCACATGGCCACAAACTTGAAGGATAGGGATAGCATGGAGCTGGAGACCTCCACTGAAACAAAGCCATACAATGATGGAGAAGCAATTTTCCCTTATAAGTACAGTATTGCAACTATGGCTCTGAGGAGACTGTACATTCTGGATAGCTTTTGAATCGGCAGGCTAAGTGACTGTCTTACATGTTCAAGGACTACTAAATTGATCATTTTTTTAGAATTACAATAGTGAGAATAATTGCCTTTTATTGCAGAAGCTGCACGTACCTAATCAAGTGCAATATAATTTTCTGAAAACACATCACATGGTTTTATTTAAGTCTTGCCTCTTTGACCAATTACAGACGGCTTCACCAAGATCATACTGGTTTGGAAAGAACAGACCAAATTCACTTAAAGGTCTCAGTTGATTGGTTTATAACATTTTCTACAAGTTTTAAAATAACCACATTTAAGTCACTGTCAAAATGAAATGTGGTCCCAGCGCATTATTAATCCACTGGAAAAAAAAGAACTTGTTTTATTATGATCAAATGAACAAATAATGGAATACCGCTAAAAGAATCTGAATATTTTACATAAATAAATGTTTCAAACTATTCTAGGACTATGAACAATTCCACATTACAAGTAAAGGAAATATGTAGGAAAATATTTAATTCATGCATCATTTTACACTGGGATACTACATATTTTTCAGTAGCCACCTCTAGCACCCCAACCACCTCTAAATCCACCTCCTCCTCGGTTGCCACCGCTTTGATATCCTCCACCAGAACCTCGAAAGCCTCTACCACCTTGAAAGCCACCCCCTGTTCCTGAATATCCCCTTCCCATAGAACCACCACGATAAGAATTATATCCACCTCCATAACCACTTCCATATCCACCCCTGTAGCCGCCGCCACCTCTTCCTCTGTAGCCACCTCCTCCATTGTCATATCGTGCCATCTTTGGTGGACGAGGGCCATCTCCAAACCTAGGAACAAAAATTAATTTATTTCCTATAAAAATCATTATACATAATCCCTAAAAATACATTTATGATTCTTACACCAGGAAACTCTTTCAAAACATAAATTGGTGGATTAAATTTTTAAATATTAAAGACAAAAAATCTTATTTTACTTGTGACTTTATAAATCTATCCAGTTCCTTCCACTAAGCTGTCCTTTTATAAAGTTATATAATGCAACTGTCTTACTTGTTATCTTCTCCATCTCTTTTTGAGTTGGGGTAATAAGAAATAAATATGATATGCACCATTTTACCCTCTTCCAAACACTGCTTTGAGTTTTTATTATAGCACGTTATTACTATTCACTAATTTTTCTGTCATATTTCAGAGGTTTAATTAAGATTTATGTATCTGACCTATTTTCAAATAGTTCAGTGTGGCCAAACAGTACATAGGTCAGACAAACCATTAAGAAATAGCAACAAAAAGCACAACAAAAAGCTATCACAGATCCAGGTTCACACAGCCTAAGAGAATGCACTGAATAGGCCTCCACTCCAGTAGTTAATTGCCCTAACTTCAGAAAGCCGAGTACCCAGATGATTCTTGCATAAAGATCATGAACCACCAAGCAGGCTCACATGGAAACAATGATCATTTATAGTCATTCATGCCCCAAAGGTTTGGACTCTGAAAACTAGCACCTTGAACTAGGCCTAAAAAAAATCTAGGAGTCAATGGAACTCTTTTGATACTGGGTCAACACTGAGTTCCTGGAAGGATTTGTTGCAATGCTTATGCGTTCATTGTATACTTGTATTATTTTAGAGATGTTTTAATTTTGTACATTGAAGTTTTAGATTGTATGCTGTGTGGCAGGTTTTTCACTAACTATTGTTGTTATTTTATTGAATTTTGATTCCTAATATGTAAAGCACTGTATAAATTTTACAGTGCTCTATAAATGAATGCAAATAATAATAATAATAATAATAATAATAATAATAAACTGCTTTGGCTATTTTCTGAAACAGGTGCAACTTTCAGAGGTTTTTCAAGGGTGAGCCTCACACACAGTCTAGAAATCCAACCTAAATGTTACTAAAGCAAATATAAGTTTCAGATTACCACTCCATGACACAAAAGTGGAAAGCACTGCATGTTACTGAGCATGGAGGAGTGATACGGAATTAAACAGTTTTCTGAAATCTGAAAATTAGTTTTGAGGGCGTTGTGATTGTATTCAAAACATGCCACTTCTGAAATGGAGCATCTGTTTACAGCTTCAAATTATCGTTATATACAGGTGTAACTGTACATGATCACTGTGTGTTGTCTGTACTCAATACCATTAAATTTCACCTGTAATTTTCTTGTCAGGTAAGCTTCTTTGGGATCCTATAGTATTCACTTTCTTATTTTCCTATTCTGAATACTTCTGATATCAGTTCAAAAGACTGGCCACTAGATTGCTGAATGAGCTTTATTCAGTACAGTTTATTTATATAGTTCATTGTAGACCCCATGGTTTCATTCATTCTCTATAAAGACTGTAACTTTTCATTCAGATTCTAAGATGAAAGCAGAGAGCTAACCTCATATTGCCCACTGTGAGATTGATACCAGCAGCTAATGGCTTTGAGATTTCGCCAATAACATTCAGCATGTTTTTGTTCAGTGGATCTAGGTCACTAATAATTTCTGGATTTTTTGTTACTTCCACCACAAGTGCTTCCATTGCTGCACGTAGGGCAGTGATACAGGCAGCTGCATTGTGAGGCATCCGTAGTTTGATCCTAAAAGAGACAAGACAAGTTTACTAAATGTAAAACGTTTGCATTATATATATACATATTTCTCTGCTAGAAAAGGGGCTTCTAAGAAGGCATTACACAGGACATTTAGAAATTCTGTTGTCACTATAACTGATACTTTATAATTAAGGAACCAACTGTTCCATCAGTTGTGTTACGACATGAGTCACATCAACTCTTGTGTATCATCATATGCCCCTTGGTAAGAATACTGTGAATTCTCAGGTGTTTTGACAATAAAAGGAACCCAAACTTATTTTAACTTTTATGTTCCTGGAAACTGTTAAAAGAACTGCTGAGTTTTTCTCTTTTATTTTTGATGTATGAACACGGCAATCAATTCCAACCTTGGCCACATAACCAGAGTCAAGTAACCGTAGAGATGCAGAAGAACTGCAGCAACCCTTTAAGCAGGATCCTAACAATTCTGTTAAGATACACACCTCTATATGCAATGTGAAAGACTGGGCAATATAAGAAATGCTACTTCTACATATTGGAAACCAAAGATGGAGGTCACCCCCAAGACCACAGTATATCTGCTCTTGGTAGGTCTCTTATTTATTTTTCAAATTTGCATACATCCATGAAATCAGTTTCTTACAAAGACCTGCCCTGTTTATACTTCACGTATAAACCATGAAACTTTCAAGCAGCTTGAATGGCTTAAAACCTGAGGATTGGGGAAATGATAAAAACGGGGCAGTAAGTTTTAAAACAGAAAAGCTTGAGTAGTAGGGCTGTGGATTTGGCAGTGGGACTGAGAGATAATTCTCAGGGACATGAACTTGATTTTTAAAAATATAAGAGACAAAATGGGACAAATTTTCCAAAAATATCTCTTCAAAGCAATGTTTTAGTATAACTGAAAAATAGAATTCTTCTCCTAATTTTTTGTAATATCTGCACATTAATATTGGTTTATGTCAAAGTTATTTTACTCACACACACACTAGACACAAGTAACAAAATTTCCATTACTTTTAAAAGTTTGCCACAGTATTCAAAGTTTGTCTGACAACTCATTTATGTGCTTCAGCCCTTTCCAGCTATGAAATCAGTTATTGTATTTCAAAATCCTTCCTCTGTACATTTAACATCTAGTTAGCCAAATGTCCATACCAATCATCCAACATAATAATTTCTCCATCAGATGTAACTTTCTTGGAGCCAAAGAGAAGCAGCTGCAAAGGGCTCACTAAGGTCATTGCTTTGGCAGAGATGGCACGTGTGCGGATCTGCAATCAGACAAATGTGTAAATCTCTGTGTGTATCAACCCAACATAAAATCAGGTGCATTATACAAAATCAAAGTTCAAAAAGCATGCAAGTTTCTAGTTGTTTTTAATTCTTCATTGTAGCATCATAACTCAATACTGCCTAAATGTTTAGAACTCACAAGAGTGTAGGAGTAACGTCAATGTGCTAAAGGCAGGACTATTTTACCCTGTACTATCTATCCTGCTTTACACTAATTTTTTTCTATCTCCTCCCTTTTCTCACTCTAAAATGCAAGCATTTTTATAACTCTGTGGGACGATGGATCAACACTAATTTAATATTCAGAAAAGTTCATAATTTATTCTAAGCACAAAATACATCCTGGGCCCAGTGCTATTCAACATCTTTATCAATGACTTGGATGACAGAATTGGGGGCAAATTTGCAGATGACACTAAATCAGGAGGAGTAGCTAGTACCCCAGATGACAGGATCAAAATTCAAAATGACCTGAATAGACTAGAAAGCTGGGCCAAAGCTAGCAAAATGAAATTCAATACGGAGAAATGTAAGGTACTGCACTTAGGGAGGAAAAACAAAATACATAGATATGGGATGGGGGGGACACTTGGCTGAATGAGACTACGTGTGAAAGGGATCTAGGAGTCTAAGTAGACCACAAGTTGAACATAGGTCAACAGTGTGATGCAGCAGCTAAAAAGGCCAATGTAATTTTAGGCGGCATCAACAGAAGTATAGTGTCTAGATCAAGGGAAGTAATAGTACCACTCTACTGTGCTTTGGTCAGGCTCCACTTGGAATACTGCGTCCAGTTCTGGGCACCACAATTCAAGAGGGATACTGACAAGCTGGGGTGTGTCCAAAGGAGGGTGACTAAAATGGTGAAGGGTCTTGAGACCCTTCCCTATGAGGAACGACTTAGGGAGCTGGGGATGTTTAGTCTGGAGAAGAGAAGGTTAAGGTGATACGATAGCCCTGTTTCAATACTTGAAGGGATGTCATATTGAGGAGGGAGCAGGCTTGTATTCTGCTGTTCCAGAGAACAGGACCCAGAACAATGGATGCAAACTGCAGGAAAAGAAATTCCAGCTCAACATTAGGAGGAACTTCCTGACAGCAAAGAGTTTGACTGTAGAACACACTCCCTCACAGAATGGAGTCTCCCTCCTTGGAGGTCTTTAAACAGAGGCTGAATGGCCATCTGTCAGGGATGCTTTGACTGAGAGTTCCTGCATGGCAGGGGGTTGGATTGGATGGCCCTTGAGGTCTCTTCCAACTCTATGATTCTATACATACCATGTAGTTGCACTACGACATTTGGAAACCTAGAACTAATGAGAAGATATGTGGCTCAAGTTATATGGTAATGAGATATAACAGAACTGGCTTTTAAATGGATCTTAATATATAAAATTTGGAAAGTCATTGCAATAGCCTTCCTCAGCCTGGTGCCCTCTAGTCTAGATGTTTTGCAGTATCATGCCCAGCAGATTATCAGTGATGAGAAACGATGGGAATAGTAGTTATAGTTGGCTCTCCTCTTCTGTGGGCTTGCCATCCACAGATTGGAGCAGCCGTGGATGGCCCCATTGCATTCTATCCAACAACACCATATGCATGCACACGTTGTGCTGCCATAGGGAAAACAGAATTTGAGGTCTCACAGATTATGCTATCTGTGGGGTGGGGAGTGTGTGTCTTGGAATGAAACATCCATGGACACAAAGCACTAGCTGTAAAGAATATCTCACTACTTGTTAATGAAGAAATGTTGATGATAAAGAGTGATGAGTTAGCTAACAGAAAGTGAAATGATCTTGCAGAACTTTTGAGACTAAGGGAAAGAAGTTGTAGAGCACAAGTTTTCGTAGACTTGGTTTACTTCCTCAGATGGACGGAGTAAATCTTAGGCCTCAAGCAGATGGGCAGCTTGGAACGGCCTCTAGTAGCTCTAGCCATGACCCCTGAGCGGTGCAGGATGACCCGGATGCCAAGGTCCCAAGGCCAACCATTGCCATGGTCCATAATGGACCACTGGCAAGGAGTGGTACTCCTTTTGCAGTTGGGTTTAGGCTGCTATAGGGGCTGCAGCACAGCTTCAATCCGATACGGGGGCATGTATCATTTGAATGCTACACCCCCAGATCAGCCCAAAGGCAGTACTTTTGACCTGTCTGTTTTGGGTCTTAGATAAACTCTAAAGTTGCTACGTACAAGATGCCCTTGCATACTAATATTCCGGACCAACATGGTTATGTCTCGGAAAACCCTGGACTAAGAAACACAAATGCAGGTTTTCTGCAACATGGGACATATCTTGTAAGCATAAAAGAACAGATACCAGAGTGTTATATTTTCAGATCTGAAGAACATTTTCAATAGAAAATCAACCTGAAGTAGTGTCTAACACTAAACCTAAAAAGAAAAGGTGATTTGATAACCAAGGATTTATTTCACACTTGCCTACCTTTTCTCCAAAAACAAAGAATGGAGAGGGGTACTTCATGTCCTGACTGCTGAATGGGCAGTTAACAGAAGATTTGTGAATAAGTGCATTGCGTCCCTCAGTGGTGAGAATCTTCCTTTTCTCCTTATGGAAACAGACATTGGGATACAAGCCAAATGCCAGCAGAGAGATAACAGTATCCAGACTGTTGTCTGGTCCAGTGTTGTTAAATATCTGCGTCATCAAACACTCTGGGAAGAAAACAGAAAACTGGCTTTTCTACCTATGCTGCAAACAGTGAAACTGTGCACATTTAATAGACTCCCCCATCCAGTATCTAGCTCTTAAAACATTTTACCTTCAGGAAATCCAGAGTTAACAAGAATGTCTTTCAATTGCACTTTGGCTTCCCATGTCATTCTGAGTGTTGCCATGTTGAGTCTCTTATGCTCACAGAAACGTATTTCTGCATTTTCTCCACCAATTCTGCCAAAAGAAAAAGGGCAAGACTTATTTGCAACCAAACTGTAGAACTATTCCAAAGGCAAGCATCAATGTGCTGACATAGTTAACATAAAGTTCTGTGAGACATCTTGTAATAAACAGTTATTTACTCCTTGTATTACACTGAATCCATTTACCTTGCATGATCCCAGGCTTGGAACACAGAGAGCAAAGCCACATGATCAGAAAACCGGTTGCCAGCAAAATTCCTGTGGACATACCCCAACCTCTTCCCTTCACTGATGAAAGGCTCAGGGAAGCAAGTGGCTGCAGAGATGGTACATACAGCATCTCCCACACTGAAACAGAAGCCACATAACAGGGATTTAATGATAAAATATAACACCCATGCCATTACCAGAACTGTATAGAATTCACTTTAAATACAAATTAGGAGGATGGATGATGGTGGAAACAGGTATTATTCTCACAAAACCTGCATAAAAACAGAACACTCCCATCTTCAAATATATACAGGCAAGCCAATATTTGCTTCACATCTTCTTAAACCTACTGCTGAACCTAAGAGCTCTTCCTGACAGTAAGGGCTATTCGAAAGTGGAACACACTCCCTTGGAGAGTGGTGGAGTCTCCCTCCTTGAAGGTCTTTAAACAGAGGCTGGATGGTGATCTGTCGAGGATGCTTTGACTGAGAGTTCCTGCATGGCAGGGGGTTGGATTGGATGACCCTTGTGGTCTCTTCCAACTCTATGATTCTATAATTCATCTCTCCACTTAGGATCCAACTGTTATCAATCCCAGAGATGTTCTCATATTTCTAACCTTACTAAATGGGCACTTACTAGAAAATGCATCCCATTATCATCATCTTCCCAAGACGAGGTTCAATGGGGAGCCTTGCTAAAATTCTCCCCAGTGGTGTCAGCTCATCATTGCAGTCCAGGGCATCAAGCTCTGAAACAGAAGTAACATTATCAGCTAAACAGATTACTTCAATCCAATCCAATCCAAAGCCACTGTGCCTAATTATTTTACAACAGACACAGGCTAACCAAAATACTCCCAGATGATGTCAATCACCCCATTTAACCCTCTCTAGCTGTTGTTCCCCTACACCAGTTGGCAGTAAATTAAAATTTTATGAACACTTAAAAAAAAAAAGGTTGCTTTGTTGAGGCCTGTTCAAAAGCTGTCTGTGGTGTTACCTATCAACAAAACATTTCAGAGGCAGCCTCATGTTATCAACAGACTGCGGAAACTAAATTACAGATAAGTATAAAAAACCCAGACACTCTAACCTGTATGTGTCTACAATATAGATGAGTGGGTGAGTGGGTGATTGTAAGATACAGCAATTAAGAAGAAGGAACACTATGCTTGGTGACAGGAGAAGTCTGCCAAGTACCTCTGAGGGTATGTTCTGCTTCAATGACTGCATCCAAAGGAGGTGGCTCTATAGCTTTTGCAAGGAATTGCCCAATTCCTCCCAGTCGGAGTAATTTGATGCTCAAAGCAACTTCATGCAGTGGTGTTCGGAACATCTCAGGAGTCATGTGAGTTTCAAGTCTAGAGTGATAATGAAGGGAGGAAGGACAGGAAAGGTTTTGAACATCTTCAGTTCCATAACTCTACTTTGCTCCTGCCAATTGTGCTCCTGAAAGCACACAGATAATCACACTCCCCAAAGACACTCCCCAAAGCAGAGACAGTTCCAGAGCACACAGGAGGAAGAGAAGGATAAATAATAATGAAGACTACTCAAAAGGAATAGACCTGTACTGTATTGTCTGTTGTTTACTAGTTGTGCAATTTTGATGTTCCTTTTAATGGCTATGTTTTTATGAGGTTTTTAATTTTCTTGATGGTTTAATTAAAGTTTTTAAGTTCGTATGAAATGAAGTTCTGAACTGGAGAAATGACAGCAGGAAGAGGAGGTTTTGTTTATTTAATCATATTGTATTCCAGCTTTGCCCTTTGTAATGGCTTACAAAAATCCAAGATGGCTTGCAAAAACTAAAACAGATAAAATTTAACATCAGCAAAAACATGTAAAACATAAAAAAAAATGACTGAAAAAACTAACGGAGAAGAGAGCCATGTTGGTTAAACAGACACAAATGAATGTTGGCCCCTGCCTTCTTGGGTTGGCATGTGGGATAAACCCATCAGTAGTGGATTGTTAAACAGACACACATGAATGTTGGCCCCTGCTTTCTTGGGCTGGCATGTGGGATAAACCCAATCAGTAGTGGATTGTTCCACCTGCCATCCTGAGAATTAGAATCATACCAGTGCCTGTCACCAATAATTGACTGTACCACATATACTAAAAATGCTTGCCTTATAAACAGTTCCTATAAGCATGTTTTATAAAAGAAAATCTGCCATTGCAGCTGAAGAAAGATGCCATGAAGGGACCCCATCTAGCCTTTCTTGAAAGAATGTTTCAAAGTTACCACCAAAGCAGCCTAGCTTTGTGTTTCTTCCAGATACAAGGGCAGTGGGAGAGAAGTCCCTTCCCTGAAGATCTCTAAGCCATTTCAGGCTCATACTGGAAAATACAGTCCTTCAGATAACCTGGTCCCTGAGTCACCCAAGGCTTTACAGGTCTTAGCCAGCACTTGGAATGGTGCCTGTAAATGGACCTGTACAAGTATCACAAGGGAATTATGTGCTTCCTATAAGCCACACCAAATGACAATCTCGGCGACTGCTCTTTGGACCACTTGAAATTCCTGAACATGTTAATCTGAATGGGATCCAATTAAGGCATGTGTCACCATGGCCACACCTATGGCCACATCTTCAGGGGCAGTACAACACACCCAGCACAGGCTGAATCCTTATTTCTTGATCCACTTTTCAGTGAACATGAGTACCTCTGCCTTCTCCAAATCAAGTTTCAATCTGCTTGCTCTTATTCAGTACATTACTGATGACAGGCACTGTTTTATAAGAGGAACAGCTCTGCTGGAGACAAAATAAATAAATAAATAAATAAATAAAGCTGGGTACCATCATTATACACTGCTAGCAGACTAAATCTCTTCCAGTAGTTTCATGTATATGCTAAATAGCATGGGGTACAAACTCTTCCACCCGAGGGCCCTCCCTGGTCCATGACCAGGGAGGCAAAACAGGAGTCCCTTAGCACCACCACCTCCTGGGCCTGGACCTTCAGGAAGGAACAGAGGCTCTTTGAAGGCATGGTCCCAAGGCACAACCCAGCAAGATGGCAAGATGCCAAGATGCTTATTAGGGCTCATGGTACTGGAAGACACTGAAAAATTCAACAGAACCAGGGGAAGGATACTTCATCCATTCCGATGTGCAGGCTGACCAGCAAGAACCAGCCGAGTTCAAGCATACCTTTCAAAGCGAGCTCTGCTGCAGAGGTGGAAACAGAACCCAGGACGGACACGGCCAGCCCGCCCTTTCCGCTGCTCCAGGTTAGTTTTTGAGGCCCATACAGTGGCGTAGTTAGTCATGTTGTTGTGAGCAGTGAAAAGCTTCACTTTTTGTCTGCAAAGCAAGTTGTAAAAAACTGCTATCAAACAATTTACTGTCAAGTTTGTTATCAAATCATTTCAGGTTCTCAAAGGCTGGGGAGAGGGCAGCAAAAGGGTAATATCTTGAAGAAGGTTAGGACTAAACAGTAACAGACAAAAACACTTTGCAGCTCAACAAAATAATAGGAGAATCAAAAACTCACTTGCAAGAATCAATAACATAGACAACATCGTTGATGGTAATGCTGGTCTCTGCAATGTTGGTAGACAAAATTACCTGGAAGATAACCATACATTTGTCCTAAGTACAATGTTGTATTAAAAAAAACCCCAATCACAATCTCAAGATTATTCCAGAACATCTATCCTTCTCCTTGCCTCAAGGGAGGCTCACCTTGGTCATTCCAGGGGGCACTGGATCAAACACTTTGCGCTGCTCCTCTCGAGGAATCTGGGAATGTAGAGGAAGAATTCTGTATCGCTGGCTTCCTACAATGAGAACATATGAATGAAAACACTTTAACAAGTCCAAGGAAGTGCACATCTCTCTCTCTCATCCTCTCTTTTACAAACTGACTATTCTCCTCCAGTCACTAACTCCGTGCACCCAAGGGAGGCTCCTTCACCTTTATTAACAGAAAGGGAGGGGAAAATGAATACTACATGTACCGAAGTGTGGATTCATTTCCAGGTATTTCTGCATGGTATATATCAGATTCCAACCAGGCAAGAAGACAAGGACTGCCCCTGGGACATTCAAGGTCTCAATATACTTCAAGAGAGCCTCAATGAGTTCAAAGGGGGTTTCTTTTTCATTCAGCTGGGCCATGTGATGTTTTGTTTCTGGACCATAGTCGCCACTACAAATAAGGTTGCAATTGGTCTGCAAGAAAAAATGTAGCACATTTTTAGCCTTTTGACTGAAGAGCGGGGTATGTATAAATAAATAAATAATTATTATTATCATTATTATTATTATTAGCACATACAAAACACACTTTCCGATAATACTATTTTTCTGCAGCTTCTATCAAGAAATTGGCAAAGCAGAAAAACACATTAACACATTGCACAGGAAGGACTGCAATAACAGACTCAGTTTTCACTATCCAGAACTAGAAACTTATTTTGACCCATCATTCAAGAATTCATATTAAACTGCCAATATTTTAATTTGTTGCTAAATTCAGCATTGCCTTTAGTCAGGGATGACTGTATATTCAAGGTTCAATCAAGCCATATTAACAGGCATCAAGTTAAGGTTTCCATTTGTTTTCTGTTTTAAACAGTTGGATGCTGCTTTTCCATCATCTAATGCCAAAGTCAGCACACATAAAATCATAAAAAATTAAATTCGATATAACAGCATGGAAACTGCAAAATTAAAACTACCACTCCAAAAATTAGAAACAAACACAAATGGAGCACAAGAACTAACAGACAGAAAGTCAGAAATGGCTATGACAAAAATAAAGTTTTTACTTGCTGGCTTATTGCAAGAGAATACAATGCCAACCAATTTTAGTATTGAACCATTTTACTCTTTCAACATCCAGTATCCCTGACCACTGGACATATTGCTGGTATTTCTGGGAGTTGCAATCCCAAACATCTGAAGGACCAAAGTCTTAGAATCACTGTTCTAGAATGTATCTTCTAAGAAATGACAGTAACTCATCTTATGTCCTGATTGGTTTAGCTATAAAGTGCCCATGTTCCTACTAAAAATATAGTCCTGCTTAATATATCAAAGAAGTTTGTTTGTTCATGTTTATTATTTAAAAAGAACAAACAAAGCTTAAAAACAAAATCCATTCAATATCCCTTCTATCAAAGCAATAATATTATTATAAAGAAAGTACATCTATCAGTGCATTACCACTAATAGCTAATTTCTTATTAGTGCTGATGAAATTTTATATGGGGACAACCCCAGCCTACATACATCATCATCTTCTCCACCTTCCTCATCTTTATCTTTTTTCTTCTTGTCCTTTGGTGGAGGAATGAATTTAGTCATCTGGATACAGTCTTCCAGAAAATACTCTGCAACAGAGAGAACAGTCAGATAACTATAGGATTTTCTCAGCTAAGCATTTAAAAAGAACCTACTAGTATCTTCAGCAGGACGTCTCAATGGATCCTATAGATGAAGGTTCACTTCCTTATAACTAAAAGAATGGCAAAAGCTTTAAAAACAGTATCCCAGAAGCTCAAATTGCTGGTGCTTCCATGCCCCACCCCACCTCATAAAAAGTACAACCTGCATCATGTTATAAACGTCTAAGGTATATACTCTCATCAGACACCATCTTTCTGGCTCTTTTTTGGCATTAGCAGCACAATAATAGTTCCAGAACCTCATGTCAGAGTGGAACATAACTACAACATCTGAACAAGAAATGACTCTATCTTTTAAACAGTCTCAAGCTTTTCAAATACCTTGAACAGGAAAAGTTCTGCCATAGACCTCTATGATAGGACAATTAAAGAAATATTCACAGAACATGCTGGTATCAATGGTAGCAGACATGAGAATGACTCGGATTTCAGGATAGGCCTGAACTACATCCCGCAGAACCACCAACAGGAAATCAGTCTGTAGAGAGAAGGAGAACAATCCCTTAAGAAAACTCAATTCACATTCACAAAGGATGCATCTACATTGTAGAAATAATGCATTTTGATGCCACTTTAAATGCTGCAGATCCATTCTATGGTATCTTGGATTTCTAGTTTTACAAGGTCTTTAGCCTTCTCTGCCAAAAGGTGCTGGTGCCTCACCAAGCTACATATCCCAGGATTCTGTAGCATGGAGCCATGGGAATTAAATGTGGTGTCAAACAGCATTATTTCTACAGTGCAGATGCACGCCAAAACAACTAGTTCACTTCAGACAGCTATGAACTTGAACAAACATTATTTTATTGTACTAAAGATGCTGCTATTGTTATTATTTGCCATCAAATCAACTTTTACTTATGGCGACCCTATGAATGAGGGACTTCCTTTCATTAACGGCCCTGCTCAGATTTTGCACCAATGGACATCCAGTGTGTACCTAAATACAATAATCTGGCAAGTGTTCAAACCACTTTGCATTGTTGTATTAAAATCTTATTACAACACTGAAAACAGTTCAGTATTAGATAGCTGAGTATTATTATCCCTATACTGTAGATGAGGAGGCTAAGGATTAACAGGTTGCTTATCAGAAAGGTTGTTCTTCAAATTATCATCTGTGTACTCATGGGGTCTGCACTCATACAGAGCACTATTTGAAATGTTCTAGAGATAAAGAATTCTCAAATTGGTATACAGAGGATGTAAAGAAAATATAACAAGAAAACGATTTATGCATTTGTACTGTTGTGGTAGACAAAAAGGAGATACACTCTTTAAGTGGGCTTAGCATTGTACATCAGCTCTAGAAAGTTCCAAATTATTTGCCCCATAGGTGTAGAACCCATGTATGTAGGGTTGCCATAAGTCAGGACCTCCGAACTGGGACAAATGTAGGACAAACGTAGGACAAAATTTTCAAATGGAGGACACATTTTTAAAAAATGGAGGACATGCAAAAATGATGTTTGTTTTTTTTTTAAATTCATATAAATGCATGATTCTTAGGCATGATAAAAATGGAGGACATTTGGGATTATTCCTAGACAGATGGCAGAAATGTGCTTCCCTTTCTGGTCAAACCAGAAGAGGAGGAAGAGGAGAAGAAGAAAAGGAGGAAGAAGAGGAGGAAGAGGGCGAAAGGAGGAGGAGGAAGAAGAGGAAGTAGAGAGGAAGAAAAAGGGGAGGAAGAGGGGAAGGATGAGGTGGAAAAGAAGAGGAGGAGGAAGAAGAAGAAGGGGAGGAAGAGGAGAGGAGACAGAAGAAGAGGAGGAGGAGAAAGAAGAGGAGCAAGCTGCAAGGCAGGGAGAAAAGGGTCTCCCTTGGAGGAGAGACCCTTCTCTCCCTGCCCTGGAGCCTGCCTGGCCGGCGGGGGAAGCCCCAAGGCAGGGAGAGAAGGGTCTCCCTTGGAGGAGAGACCCTTCCCTCCCTGCTCTGAAGCCTGCAGGCGCGCCTCCAGGGCGAGGGCTTGAATGCCGCCCAGGCCTCAGTAGGGGCCAGCGGCAGCGCACACACCTGCCCCACTTCCTTCCTCGCGCGCTGCCGCTGACCCCTACTGAGGCCTGGGCGGCATTCAAGCCCTCGCCCTGGAAGCAAGGAAGAGGAGGAAGGCGGAGCTGGAGGAGGAGGTGGGTTGGCGCCGCAGCAGTCGCATTAGCGGCAGCGGCAATGGCCGGAGCAGGCCCCCAAACAGGGGACCAGGCACGGGTGGGGGCCCAAACCCGACCGTGACCGGGGGGGGCCCCCCCAAAACCGTGCGGGACGGGGGGGGGGGCGGGTTATGGCAAGCCTACATGTATGGAAATTACACAAAGGGAAAATGGCTTGCCTAAGGACCCTAAATAAATTCACAGCCAAGGTTATATCCACACCAGTGTTCCAGCTTCAGCCACAATGCAACAGCTAATAGTGCACTGTGAGCCAAAACCCCAATATGTCTTAACATTAAAGCAAAAGTCTTCACCCAAACGAATAGATACAGGTTGCACCAGCCTTATCGGAAATGTCTTAAACTAGAAGTGTTTTCAGAATTCACATTTTTTCTCAGATTTTGGAATATCTGCGTATCTATAAGGAGATACCCTGGAGACGGAACCCAAGTCTAAACAGGAAATTCATTTATGTTTCATATACACATTATAGACATAGCCTGAACATAATTTTATACAGTCTTTTAAATAATTTTGTGCATGAAACCAAGTGTGTGTGCCTTGAACGATCAGAAAGCAAAGGTGCAACTATCCCAGCCACCCATGTGGACAATCTGGGATTTTGGAAGATTTTGGATTTTGGATAAGGGAGACTCAAGTACTGGAGAGACTGAAGTGCATCTTTCACATTTGCCCAAGATTCTAAGACAAACATGTAAAAACTGTACAGTTATTTTCATAGAATCGTAGAGTTGGAAGAGATCACTAGGGCCATCCAGTCCAACCCCCTGCCATGCAGGAAATCCAAATCAAAGCATCCCTGACAGATGGCCATCCAGCCTCTGTTTAAAGACCTCCAAGGAAGGAGACTCTATCACCCTCCGAGGGAGTGCATTCCACTGTCGAACAGCCCTTACTGTCAGGAAGTTCCTCCTAATGTTCAGGTGGAATCTCTTTTCCTGTAGCTTGCATCCATTGTTCCGGGTCCTGTTCTCTGGAGCAGCAGAAAACAAGCTTGCTCCCTCTTCAATATGACATCCTTTCAAATATTTAAACAGGGCTATCATATCACCTCTTAACCTTCTTTTCTCCAGGCTAAACATCCCCAGCTCCCTAAGGCGTTCCTCATAGGGCATGGTTTCCAGACCCTTCACCATTTTTGTGGCCCTCCTTTGGACACGCTCCAGTTTCTCAATGTCCTTTCTGAATTGTGGTGCCCAGAACTGGACACAATATTCTAGGTGGGGCCTGACCAGAGCAGAATACAGTGGCACTATTACTTCTCTTGATCTAGACACTATACTTCTATTGATGCAGCCTAAAATAGCATTGGCCTTTTTAGCTGCCGCATCACACTGTTCACTCATGTTCAACTTGTCTACTTGGACTCCTAGATCCCTTTCACACGTAGTTTCATTCAGCCAGATGTCACCCATCCTATATCTGTGCATTTCATTTTTCTGCCCTAAGTGCAGTACCTTACATTTCTCCATGTTGAATTTCATTTTGTTAGCTTTGGCCCATCTTTCTAGTCTATTCAGGTCATTTTGAATGTTGATCCTGTCCTCTGGGGTATTAGCTATTCCCCCTAATTTGGTGTCATCTGCAAATTTGATAAGTATGCTCCCAATTCTGTCATCCAGGTCATTGATAAAGATGTTGAATAGCACTGGGCCCAGGACAGAGCCCTGTGGGACCCCACTGGTCACTTTTCTCCAGGATGAAAAGGAGCCATTGTTGAGCACCCTTTGGGTTCGGCCGGTCAACCAATTACAGATCGATGTAACAGTTCCTTTGTCTAGCCCACATTTTGCAAGCTTGTTTGCAAGTATGTCATGGGAAACCTTGTCAAAGGCCTTACTGAAATCAAGATATACTATATCCACAGCATTCCCTTCATCTACCAAGCTGGTAATTTTATCAAAGAAAGAGATTAGGTTTGTCTGGCATGACTTGTTTCTCTGAAACCCATGTTGACTTTTTGTGATTATGGCATTGCCTTCTAGATGTTCACAGACTCTCTGTTTAATGATCTGCTCCAGAATCTTTCCTGGTATTGATGTCAGACTAACTGGACGATAATTGTTGGGATCCTCTGTTTTCCCCTTTTTGAAAATGGGTACAACGTTTGCCCTCCTCCAGTCTGCTGGGATTTCTCCTGTTCTCCAGGAGTTTTCAAAGATTATTGCCAATGGCTCCGATATTACATTTGCCAGTTCATTTTAAAAATATGATTCACACAGTGGGTACAATTTTTAGCTCCAGTTTTCTGCAAGTAGATATCTAGCACTGATTCAAGATGACTAACCATTAAGATATTTTTGTTTTTAATCCTAGTCAAACAAAAAGTGTGTACAAGTCCAACATGTGCAGCCGATATAAAAACTTTAAGAATAGTACATATTAATAGGCACATGCACGCACAATTGTCCCTCCACATTTGTGGCTTTGACTTTTACAGATTTGATTAATATGTTCTCTCTAGAAATATCTAGGTCCTTTATGGTGAACTTTAACCATAAGTCACAATGAAGGACCTAGAGATTCTTAGAGAGAACACTCCACTAGGCATCTGTAGCTCCTCCAGTGCAATTCTATGGTCAATGTCTGGCAGATGTTGACGACTGCCATAGTGTTCCTGTTATTTGAGTTTTTTTCACATTCACGGGGGTCTTGTGCCCCTAAGCCCAGCAAATGTGGAGGGACGAATGTATGTATGTACGTACGTACGTATGCGCGCACACACACACACACACACACACATAGAATATATAAAAATCTATACTTGCCCCCTTTCATGTGGCACAACAGAAGGAATATTTAGAAAAAGGGAAAAGAACAAGGTTGAACACAGCACAAAATTAACTCACATTAATGTCTCTTTCGTGGATTTCATCCACAATAACATGACTGATTCCTCGAATGCCAGCTTCCAGTTTCCTCAGGAGGACACCTTGAAGAAAAAGAGTCCATGTCAATGCAGATGATGTGTTATTCCAATTCCCAAAAGCACTACAAGGTGCCAATCTTGATGGCATTTTGGTATCAATTAAAAACGTATGTCTTATCATTTGCTTGTTTTCCTATCAGGTTTTATGAGACCTGGGGGTTTTATTGTGTATTTGTTTCATTTGGGGTTTCAGTTTCACCTTTTAAATCTTATTTTTATCTTTGTAAAACTTCTAGGCAGGGGCCAAACAGAGTAAAAATGTTCAACATTTCCAATGTTCTCCTGTTCTCTATAATACCACTGTAGAAAAGGATTCTCTATTTTTTGCTTAGATCAGTTGATGATGGTAATAATGATAATTTATATTTATATCCTGCTTTCCCCCCAAAATGGGACACAAAGCGGGTTATAAACTAAAAAAAAAATACAATTAAAATCATACTAAAGTGGGCATTAAAATGAAATCAAGCTAGTATATTAAAACTAATCAAGCTAGTGTATTAAAACACATAAATCATTAAAAGAATAAAATGCAATATAAAAGATAAAAGTATTTAAAAACAGTACAAATTAAAACAGTTAAGAATACTAAAAACACATTAAAACAATAAAAATAAAACTATATACAGACCCTTAAAAACCTTCAAATCCAGCACCACAGAGCATCAAGAGCCTAACCTCAACCATCTGTACAGGCCTAGAGGCACAAAAATGTTTTAACTTGCTGCCAGAAGGACAACAAGGACAGGGTCCTCCTGGCCTCTCTGGGGAGGGAGTTTCAAAGTCTGGGAGCAGCCACCGAGAAGGCCCATCTCTCTTGTTCCCACCAAACAGACCTGAGAAGTTAGTAGAAGAGGGCCTCTCCATATGATCTTAAAATCTTAATGGCCTCAATACAAGGAGAAACAGTCCTTCTAAGAGGCTGGACCTAAGCTGCACAGAGCTTTCTAGAAAACCAGCACTTAAAATTGTGCCTGGAAACAGATCAGACGTCAATGGAGCTGTTACAAAAAGGGAGTTGTACGCTCCCTGTAGCCAGCCTCAAATAACAACCTGGCTGCAGCTCTTTGGCCCAGCAGAAGGTTCTGAGCACTTTTCAAAGGCAACCCCATATAGAGCCCATTACAATAATCCAAACAGGATGTAACTAAGGCATCTACAACTGTGGCCAGATCCAACCTCTCTAGGAATGAGTACAGCTGGCACACTAGCTTTAACTGCAGAAAAGCACTCCTGGTCACTGCTGAGACCTTGGCCTCCAGGCTTAGGGTTGAATCCAAGCATACTCCCAAACTGCAAACCTGTGTTTTCAGGGGGAGTATAACCCCATCTAACATAGGTTCAATCCTTAATCCCAGATCTGTCTTCTGACTAACCAAGAGTACCTTTGTCTTGTCTGGATTAAGCTTCAATTTGTTTGACTTCATCCAGTTCATTATAGTTGCCAGGCACTGGTTAAGCACAGGAATGGTTTCCTTGGAATTAGGTGGAAAGGAGTAGTAGAGGTGGGCATCAGCAGCATACTGATGACACCTGACCCCAAAACTCCAGACAATCTCTCCCAGTAGTTTCATAGTTTCTCTGTTACTTCTCTATTCTACCTGAGGAATTAACAACCAATAACCAGCACACACCTACAGTGCAGAACATCACACTGGCATGGGGCCGAGGAAGCACTGATTCAAAGCGGACACTGTAACCACAGCTATTCCCAGGTTCTTCTCCTCTCTCGTAGGCGACTCGTTCTGCCACAGAAACAGCACTGATCCTCCTGGGCTATATAGAAAGAAAATTGATCACAGTTCAAATGTAAAAATTGCATCAGCTGATCAACAGCAGGTCCCTGTAACAAGCCCATGGAGAAAAAAATGGATGTGCTAACAATCTCCACAAAGGGTGGAAACATCCACATGTCTGCGAATGCAAATGCAAACCACTCAGGGTGAGGGGGGTTTCCCAGCAGACAATGGATCATTATTTAAATAAAGACCCTGAGACCTTGCCATTCAACAACAGAATAATACACAGATTAACATGTAAACCACTTCCTCTCAACCAACAGTATATATACCCCACTCTCTTCCATGCCAGCATTCTCTGAAGATGCCAACCACAGCTGCTGGAGAACCGTCAGGAATAAACTCTTCTAGAACACAGCCTCACAGCCCTCCCCCAAAAATGCAAAAAAACTATCCACATGTCTCTTGACACAGGTGCCCAAATAGACTGCATGCAGAGAATCTCTTAATTTTCTTAATTTCATGGTTCCTATTTTAAATACTGTGTGTTGTAATAAAAGTTATGCTTGGAATAATATTCTTGATTGTTAAGTGCCAGCAGGAATGTTTAGATACTGCACAGAAGAGGGAAAAGATCCAAGATCACTAGATCTGTACCAATACTACTATATGCAACAACACAACAACAACAAAGACAGCAATTTTTATCTCAAAACTTTCAATATTTTACCTAGTATTTCCTTAATCAAAAATAATGCTCGGTTCTAACAATTACATTCTAACAATCACAGAAACACACGAACATGAAAAGTTAGAGGAAAACTCAGCTGATGTAGAAACTCTATTCTAATAAGGCGAGAGGCTATCACTGTCTGTGAAGCCTTCCTCATGAAGATATGTTACATAGCTACTGCCAAACTACCAGTACATGTAATCATGACCAACAGCTCATTAACATCACAAACAAAATGAAATAGAATGCTTGGTATCTGCAACAAAACAAAATGGGATTCACATTAAGCCTTGGTCAGCATCTAGATCTAGTGGCAACTTATTCTGATGGGTATTATTGCCAAATATTGTATCGAACACAAATGCTGTTTTGAATAGGTTATTCACCTGAGTCACAACAATGCTACATTCAGCAGCTCTTCCACTGTGGATATATTCATCCAGGATGTACTGTGGAACCTGGGTAGTTTTGCCACAGCCTGTGGCCCCACGGATGATAACAACAGAATTATGGTGGATGGCTTCTTGAATTTCTTGCTCAAATTTCTTCACAGGTAGGGTCTCTCTCTCTTGAAGAATCTAGGACAGAAAGTTCACTATTAATATTCTGCAGTTACATTCTGTCTAAACATCTAACAACTGGCAGCTTCCTTCCCCTTAGGGAATAGGTCACTATTCTGTCCCTGACCTCTGCACTTTGAGAGTTTGGAAGGTGATAAAGAAACCTATGCATGCCCTTTCACTTTCTCTCTCACAGTATAGGACACATATGCTTCACATACTAGGGGGTATCGTAAAGTAATAATTATCCCCTGGAAGTTATTATGGTATATTGATGAGATTTTGCCAGTGTCATCATTGATCCCTAAGTGCATGATGTTGAGAAAATCAGCTCATTGTGTCCTTTATTTTTGACTAAAGTGTAAGATGGAGAAGACTGAGGCTTGCAGCATGATAAAGATTCTGCATTTGAAGGGTAATAGTGCCCGGCAAATATAATGATAGAGCAAAATGGTGTCCCTTATAAAAATTGGAAAATCAAGGTTTGATATTTGAAATTAATACTTTTTTTGAACATTTTCAAACCCTGGATGCTTGAATCCATGTATTAAAAATCCGTGTATAAGAAGGGCCGACTGTAGTTCCCATTTTTCTAACAGTTAAAGTACAGTACTTACATTCACCTGTGGATAGGTCAACCCAAGTTTTTGGGGTCAATTTATTGATTAAAATTTCTAGACTTATATATGAGTGTATACAGTAAGTGCTACTCCTGGACATGTCTATCTTCAAAGATGCTTTATAGTGAAGAAAAGAATATCCAGTATAGTAGCAGCAGATTAAATAAGGAAAGGTGGTCATGCAGAGTATATTATGTAAGTTGGGCTTCCTGCCAGTTCACTTGTACGTGGAGTATGACTCTCTGACCCAAGATAATCTAAATATATTGACACACCAGCATCTAATACCTGGTATTCAAACTGCTGCAGTATCAAGTCAACACATGCGCTAGCATTTACTCTTCATGACCCTCCACAAAGTAAACAGCCAGCAGACTTACCTTTTGCAGCCCCTGATCATTTTCCAGCTGATACATGAGATTGCTTTTTATGTCAATGCTTATCTGCTCTGGTGTAGCCTTGAAAAAGAACACAGGATTGAAGACAGATTTTTTGTTAACATTTCTACTATTAAGTCAACGAAGCTATAACTAAAGAAGCTAATTTTGTAAAACAGAAAATACAAGGACTGGAATCAGAGCATAATTGATGAGAATTTGCAAACTAAACCTACATATGCCAAAGGACCCTCATCAATATTACAGCTGGTCCATGGATTCCAGTTTGATTGAGGTGGTGACCATGGGACAACCCCCATCTGATTTTGATTTTGAGATGGTTCAAAGTGGGCAAGCTTCCCAAGGTTGAGTACAGCAGGGATACTGGGATCATCAGGCTGCAAGTTAAGAAAACAAAAAGATGTGTGAAAACAGGAAGAGACCAGTCCCAGTAAGAAAGAATAAAAACATATTTTGACTTTACACTCACTGGTGGTATGATTTCAAGACCCATCTCTTCTACGATACTTTGAAGTTGATTTTCCAAATGAGAAGTGATGTTGACGTCATAAGGCTCTATCTGTGGAATTATCGAGAGTGAGGATCCAAAACAACCTCATAAGAAAACACTTTGAGTTACAGTATAAAACCAGTTCCCCAAAATATATCCTGGACAAGTGAAAATCCACTTACAGAAAAGTATGTTATGGAATGTATGTTTCCATCTAAAGAGATTCTACCTAAATATTAGGAGTAACTCCCTGACAGTAAGAGCTGTTCGACAGTGGAACACACTCCCTCAGAGAGTGGTGGATTCTCCTTCTTTAGAAGTATTTAAACAGAGGCTGGCTGGCCATCTGTCAGGGATGCTTTGAATGTGAGTTCCTGCATGTCAGGGAGTTGGAATGGATGGCCCTTGCGGTCTCTTCCAACTCTATGATTCTATGAATATTCTTGGCTCAAAACACAAATAGGAAAGTAGGCTTAGTCAAGTTATAAAAAATTAGAAACAATTTAAATAGTATATCTAACATCACCATATAACATAAATGCTGTGCGACATAGAACATAGCATTTATTTATGCTATACAGAATATTGATGAAACAGTTGCATAAGAAAAAATAAAATAGAAAAAACAGCAATATTTTAAAGTAAGTATTTATTGATTATATATATCACACCCATCTGTCGAAACTGGAATGTAGAGACTGACAGTAACACACTCCTCCGCCTTAAGGGAAAAGCCAGGGAAGGAGGGAGGAGAGTGAACATGCACGTGACACGACACTCGCAAATAATCAAATTTGCGACTGTCAAAGCCATGAAAATGAAGGAATGACTGTATTGCAAAAGTTAGGCAGGGTTTCAGATTAAAACCAATACAACTTAGCAGTGCTTATTTTTTGGAGAGTGTCTTCTTTTATTTAAAGGGGGGGGGGGAACCCATCAATCTGTAGGGAAGCATGGAGTTTTCCATGGGGGACTAATGTGGACTTTCCAATGCCAGGCAGTTGCCCACTTCTACTTTAACTTTACTAGTCACTCAACCATCCAAATAAAAATCACTTCCCAGGAGAACAGAATAGCATAGTAAAGCCTCAGTTATGTAGTCTTCGAACAGTGATTCCCAAACTCTGGCTTTTCAAGTGTTTTGGACTTCAGTTCCCAGAATCCCAAACTATTGGCCAAGATGGCTGAGGCTTCTGGAAGGTGCAATACAAAAATACCTAGAGGACCAAATTTTGGGAATCACTGTCTTAGAACACCAGCAACCTGTGTTCGCTGGTTTAGCAGACTGTGAAAGCACATGTATGTATGGGGAGAAAGAAACTGCAGGACAGAAAGTTCACAAGACTCACCGATTCACCTTCCTTCTTTTTGGTCTGCCCAGAGTAAGCTTCAATAACGCCCAGATGATAGAGCTGCCTAACCAAAGACAAAGCACAAGATTGTGCTGCCAGCTTTTTATTTGAGCCATGTTCACGGGCAAAGATTCCTGAAACAAAGAAATACAAAATCTGGTAGTGGCCTACATTGATAGATTTTCTTGCTCTGTAGGACTGACAATTTAAACATGCAATTACAAATACAACTGCCAAAAAATAACCCATCTCCCTTGGGAAGTATAGCAACCTAATTAATTATTTTAGAATATATTTTCATCACAGAACAAAGTTTTTGAGATGCTCAAGGTTAGCTCACCCAAATTAGCATTATCTTGTTCAAGGACAAAAAATAAAATTATTCAGGGATCACAATCCTTTCAGTGTAATGTACTTTTAAAAAAAGATTTTAAAAGGATTTCTTATCAACATGCCTGTAACCTGTGGTCATCACCAGAAACCTTGTTATATGTCCCCTCCACCTACAGCAAGGGTGGACAAAGTGTGCCCTCTCAGAGCCATTTTTGTGGCCTACAGGCCCACCCAGGGTTGATCCTCCCCCCCTAAAAAAGCAAGTTTGGCTCCAGAATTAGGTGATGTGGAGGGCATTTCCATCACATCTGAAGATCCCTTGGAGCCCCTCCAGGGGTCAAACAATATTTGCACCAAAATCCTCCAAATTGTCCAGAGGCACAGAGTGAATTTCCACATTTTGCCAATTTAGGTTTAGGAGAAGCCTTTCATGAAACCCAAAACATGGTGAAAATTACTCCATGTTTTCTAGAAGCATTTGGAGGCAAAAATCTTTTTTTTTTTTGACAGGTTTCCTAAGGGGCTAGCTTTCCACAACTGCCCACCAAAGAGACCAGATCTCTTTGAGAGTAGCACCCTGATTTTGACAGAAGTCAGATAGCCTCCCCATCCCTCTCTGCTTTAGACACACAGTGAACACTGTCTTATCATATCAGGTATTTTGTTTTGATGCTTTATAACTTTTTAAGGTCGTCCATAAACTTTGTTGTTGTTGCTGTTGTGTGCCTTCAAGTTGTTTTCAATGTATGGCAAACATAATGCAAACCTATCATGGGGTTTTCTTGGCAAGATTTGTTCAGAGGTGGTGTGCCATTACCTTCCTCTGAAGCTGAAAGAGTATGACTTGCCCAAGGTCATCCAATGGGTTTCCATGGCTGGGATTCAAACCCTGGTCTTCAGGGTCCTAGTCCAACTCTTAAACCACTACAACACACTGATCACATAACTTTCACTGTACGATATTATTTTTCTGTATGTGACATTTAACCTTTTCACCCTATGTACCTGTTGGGCAATGGGTACAAATTTATAAAATGAATAAATAAATAAATAAATGGCAAAAATTGGGCAAAACAAACAATGGGCAAGCTCTGGCATACTCAGAGACTCTTGATGCCTTTTTCCCCATTCAGTAAGACCACAGTTTTCAACTTGCACTGGCAGGAAGGAAACTGACTTATTGTCTGTTCAAATACACTGAAAGTGACTGAGAATTGATTGTCAGATAGGGTTCCCAGGCTTTCCGGTAATCCTTATAGGACGCATGAGACCTGTCTGGTGAGATCTCAGGGCTCCGAAAAGAATGCAAATCTTGTGGGTTCCCAAAAGCTCATGCAAATCTTGCAATGGCAGGCTAACCATCAAGAAATAGAAACATACTCTGCTGCTTGGCATCAACCTGTCCAGACAAAGAGGAAGCTACAATCCCTTTAAACAAACCCTTGGCATTTGGTACATAAGGCCTGATTGGTTTACAGAGAATTAAATAATTCACAGTCTATGCAGCAGGATCAGGTTTGCTGCACACTCTCAAAGAGAATCTGTATGGATTGCCCTGATATGAAATCAGATTTTAAGACCCACAATATGAGATGTATTGTACAAAATGGAACTTCTTGCAACCCTGGCTGCATCTGCACTGCAGAAACAATCCACTTTAACTGCCACAGCTCAATGGTATGGAATTCTAGGAAATGTTTGAGAGACATCTAGCCATTTCTGTCAGAGAGCTCTGGTGCCACAACAAACTACAGTTCCAAGAATTCCACTGCACTGAGCCATAGCAGTTAAAGTGGTGTCAAACTGGATTATTTCTGCAGTGCGGATGAAGTCCCTGCTGTCAAAACTGTTTCTAGAGAGCAAAAACTCTCTCAAATGATGGCCTTTTCTGAAACTTTCAGAATTCTTCTTTCTCCCTTGGCTTTTTGTTTGTTCAAGATGAATTCACCCCATTAAGATTAGCTGAAATGGCTAAGCCTCATTAGTATATTCAACAGCAAATTAAATCCTCTGAATTACACAGCTTCTGCCATAAGAGCCACCTCTAATAAGACACTTACTTCTGGCCAGCTGCTTGACATAAATAGTCATTTCTGCAATAAAGCTCCTGCAATATATACAGAAAAAGAAGCATCGGTGTTTTGATCCTCCTACACAATAAACATTTTCAGCATAATAAGCCAAGCCCTTTAATTCATTTGTACTGTATTTTCCAACAGTAATCTAAAGCCCACACTTAAAAGTTGGTTCTACCCTGAAGTTACTATAAAACGAGAAGCTTTTCTCAAAGCATTTATCATCACATTTTGCTTTTAAAATGAAGATATCTTCCAAGGGTAATATGGACTCTATCATCCATGGCTCTTGTGAGGAATGACAAAAAACAAAAACAAAAACCAAGGATGACCCTCAAAGTTCCCAAATAAATATGAATGACTAAAGGATCTACAGAGAACTTGTATGAAAATTTTACAGCAATATTCTGCAAAGCAGAACCACATTTTAAGTAATCTAACCCTCAGGGAAATCTGTAATATAAATACGCCATGTATGCTTTTGCCTACTTTAGACTTACAACATCTGTTTAAATACAGGTTTCTTTCTTAACAGGAGCCAAAATACACTAAGAGTGACAATACATACCATTCATTCAATAAATGAATCACTTCTGTGAACAGCGTATCCAAGAAAAATATGCCCTAATTTGGGAATAGCCCCAAACACATGAATAATACAATAACAGCTCCAAATACCCTGCTTGGCATAAAATATTTGGTTTCCCACAGCAATTTACCCAGTAAAGAAGGTTTCAGTGTGCCTACATGACAATCTGCACTACCACAAATATTATTTAGATCGTAATCCTGTGCAGTCCTTACAGAAAGAAGTGCGTAGGAGCAAACTTTTAGTTATTTCTAATGGAAAGTACCTAAATAAATTCCTTGCAAGGAATCATGAATCTGAATTGCTTTGTACAGAATCACTAGATCTTAAAACTTAGGTGCAATCCAAAGTGTCACCTTAAATTTAAAAAGGTAAAATGCCCCTTCAATAATTATGCCTTTAATATTTCTGCAATGCTACAGGGAAAACACATTATAACTATAATGAGGCCATGGTGTTGCTTATCCCACTGTAAATAAAAGGAAGTTTGATAATGCTAAAATCTTGTTCTTAGGCTCCTTCCTAAATCACCAGTGAACTGACCTTTAGGCACAGCGGCTTCATGGGTCAAAAGGCCACTGGCTCTCAGGGACACAACAGCCACCCTTTCATTAGTGACACCGATGTCAGTATGTTTCTCAGCCAGGCTTATAGTCAGCACTCAATTCATTCTCCTCCACCTGAGGGGGGAACAGCGACACCAGAAATCAATTTACAATAGATTCCCATGTGATTGCTTAGTACAGCCTAAGCAGCAGCACATGTGTGAATGAGCAAAAATCTCTGGTGTCACTGTTGGCCACCCCTTTTGACACAAAATTTAAACTGCACTGCTGTTTTTGAGTCACCCTCCAGTCACACCATGGACAGAATACCCTGTATGTGCACCAGGGAAAGATGCCCGTGTATAGAAGTATATAGTTGCAGTATAGTCTTTTGCAAAATAACTACCAATTGCAAACTGAATGCCCTTAGAGAGGCACAGTACCCCATTCTGACCTAGTAGTGTGTTGTGGAACTAAGTCCACTCTTGTATTTTTCCACAGCCCCCCCCCCCCAAATCATTTCTAAAAATTCACTATTACATAAAATGTATTTGTAATACAAATGAATGGATGTAATACAGCTTAACAATTTGACAACTACAACTTAACTACATTCTGACATAATGGCAAGTCAGAATTCTGGCTTACCACTGACTAAGTGTATTTCTGGGTCTGCATGCGAAACAAAGCAAACTATGGATAAATAGAAGGTTTGGTTACTCCTGACTGCAATGGAAGTGAAAGGGCAGCATGCCTCTAAAGGATTCTGGCTTGTACTGTTTGTGAACAGTTAGTGAATAAGCAAAAATCACAAACCACAATGTGATTCTGGCTCATTTAAGTAACAATTTAATCCAAATTCCCTAAATGTGGATGCAGTGGAAAACTTGCAATCCTTTGAATTTATTTACTCAAAACTAAGGGCCCGAACAGACAGGCCAAAATAAAGCTGTTTTGGGTCACTTTGGAGGTATGCTGTTTAAATGACACACGCATCTTAAGAGGCCAGAAGCTGTGCCAAAGCTGTGCTCCAGTCCTTAGGACTAGAGCATGGCTTTGGCATGGCTTCCAGTCTCTTAGGACGCATACCTCCAAAATGATCCGAAGCAGTTTTATTTTGCCCTGTCTGTTTGGGCCCGAAGTTCCTCTGTGTTTAGTGGGCCCTATTCCCAATTAGGGGCAGAGCCTTAGTTATGTCTCAAAGGGTTCCAATGAAGGGAAAGTATGCTGTTGAGCAGTATCTTACATTCTTTCTACATACTCTAACACTACTAATTTTAAGCAAATAAAGATAAGATTTGTGTAATATTCTAATATTATTGTAATGGCATCTATCAGTTCAATGATTTTTAGCTGTAAAACTGCTTTGAAATATCACAGTTCATCAAAACAAGATAACCTGTGCCTCTTCAGAAAATTACATCTGAGTCTGCCTTGCAGCAGATGGCTGCAAGTGAACAAGTTATACCAAGAGTGCATTATTAACATTTTACATGCTAAACAAATTTAAATTCTGGAGAAATCTAAACACTGGATATACTAGAGCATTTTCTTCCTGGAAAACACAAGTAATCCATTTGAGCGTTCCTGAGAGTAACAAGTCTTACACCCTGGAATGCTCTCTGGAGAACAGCAAGCAGGCTGAGAAACATACTGTCACTCATCACTCCTCTATATAGGTTCTATGATTTGTACTTGAAAATAAACTCCATTATGAACAAACACAATTTCCACACCTGTAAGGAGAAAAGCTTTTATAGTTAACATGTTTTAAAACATTCCTAATTAGGGCTGCCAGCTTTATTTTACTAGCCTGTTCATGTGTATGGAAGAGCAATCCACTGCACACAAATCAAGCAGGTGAGGTTTTTCTGGTACAATGAATGATGGGAAAATCATCAGCTGCTGGTGTATTACCAGTCAGGCTGCTGGTAGACACAAAGGAATGTGCCCAGTCCAAGAAACACTGGGTTGGTGAAGCTGAAAAGTGATCATCTCAAGCCCTCTTCCCTATTCCTTCCTCTTCCCGCCATTCCTCTTGTACCCATGGCAGGAAAGATGTCCTTGACCATTAAGTAAACGTCTCCCTGCAATGTGGAAACAGAATAGTTGTGGTTTGATGGACTGGAAACATATCTGAACATGAACACAAGCCAGTGAGTACACATAGCACAAATAATGTGCAAGGTCTGCAACTCACTTACAGATGGAAATAACCCACCTCTACAAGCAATGGAGATAAAACTACCTTGCTGCTCTGCCAAAACAGACTATAACTTAGTGCTTTCCTGTCTCTGTCTCCTGGCCAATGAAACTTTTATAAATAGAGCCCCAAGTGCATCTGCCACAAGAAATAGCCAGTACCTTATTTATCCTTCAGCATTCAAGGATGCTGGTTGGCAGGGACAATTGGGTAAAACACACACACAATTTTTTTCAGCAGAGAAAGTCAAAAGTATGCAGACTTTGGTCCGCTCCTGGAATTAATTTGAGGAGAAACTAGAAATTCAAGCTGTCACAGCATAATCCTGTAATTCCCACTGTGATTGCATGTCTGAACTATCATAGTACAGAAGTGGCAAAAATGAAAGATGAAAGCAGAGGCAGGTAAGTGGAACAGGGGACAGATGATCACTATCTATCTGTCCATTTTTTTCAAGATCGCTTATTATGTGCTCTCCTGTTTACATCTTTCTTTCTGAAACGATCCCTAAACAAACATGTTTTTGTATCACACAATACTTCTCTGTCTTATATTATTGACCAGGCAGATGTCAGAAATAAACCTCAGACTGTCACAGCTTTGTTGTAAAGTAGGAGCAGGCAAATGTTTGGGAGGACAGAGAAAACAGGCACTGGGGGAGGGTGGGGAAATTGTAAATGATGTGACATGACTCAGTTTCTCTTCTGGTTAGTTTCAAGGGATGGGGATTTTAGGGGATTATGGAGGGATGAAGCAAACTGCAAAATGTTGGGGGTGGCTTACTCACACTTTGGGTGTTGTCTGGGACGTGTATCCAGGGCTTTGGAAAATGCAAAAGGGGGGGGGGGGGCGGGGGGCACTTAATTGTGTCATCGATTTTTAAAAAAAGGAAAAGTTGGGTTTTTCCCACCCCAACCTAAAGTTGATTAACAAAAGGCTTTATCAAGCAAATTTCTTCTGGAATTATCCTAGTTCAGACTACATGTGGAAGAATTTACATTTTCAAGCAATATAAAAAATGACCTGCATATTACCCCCCCCCCCCCAAAAAAAAGCAAGCTAATCAAAGATAAAGATTTAACATAGCCTTAACTGAGAAATTCTTGCATGTAGGGTTTTCAGATGTTTTCTGCAGTCCAAGAATCCAGAAAGAATCTTTATGTGAAGTGGCTTAACATGTAGTTTAGGCTTACAGAATAAGCACCAGTAAAATATATAATAGGGTTATTTTCTTCTTCTTTCTTTCTTTCTTTCTTTCTTTCATTCATTCATTCATTCATTATTTTCAAATGTCTTCTTTAATTTTATAAACTTTGACTGTTGCTTAAAGACTATGAGGCAGAACCTGGCTTCAGCAACCATGGAGATACAGTGGTACCCCGGGATACGAAATACCCAGGTTACGAAATTTCCGGGATACGAAAAAATCCCATAGGAAATAACTGTTCCGGGTTACGAATGTTTTTTCGGGTTATGAAGAAAATTTTTGGTGCTTTTCGGCGCTTTTTCGCACGAAACGCGGCTTTTCCCCATTAGCGCCTATGGGTTTTCGGCTTGCGAAGGCTTTTCGGGTTACGAAAGCGGCCGCGGAACGAATTAAATTCGTAACCCGAGGCACCACTGTACATATTGCCGAGGTCTTGTTGAAGAAACGCCAACAGAAGTAATTTTTAAGCTCAAACGAAGGGAACCAAAAAAATAAAAAATAAATAAAATAGTCTTCGGATTCAAATGATTCTGATCATTTAGGATGACTACTTCATGCTACTTTCTCTCCTACTACTCTTTTCATTAAATATACTATATTCTCCATTACGAAGTGCAGAACATCACCTTCAGGCAGCCTGGAGGGATTTCAACATACCAGCAACACTAGAGAGAAAAATGTGCAAACCTGTTATGATCAGGACCCACTTGAGTGTACTTATATTCTCCCTGGATCTTCTCTTTTTGGAAAAACTGGTTCAGGCGTGCCTTGGCATTCTCCAAGGTCCAATTCCCATGAAGCCCAGCATTTAAGTCTACTTCTTCTGACTCCAAAGTCTAGTGTCAAGAAACAAATATCTTGCAATTAAAATTTACAAGTGCCACTCTTAATTTTGTTACCTTTTGGTGTAAAGTAAAACAATCTTTATGATTACTTGATCATTTTGCCTTCCAACTCAATGAAACAAACTTTTTATTTTAACTATTGTGACTAAATCATTAGATCTATATACTGGGAAGTCTGAACACATAAAAGTATGGGTATTTGTAAAATGCTCAGAATTATTCCACTATAGTCTACCTATGGTGCCATAGATTATTTTAGAGGAAGGCAACAATAACTAATATCATATTTTGTGTGTTAATCAGGGAAAACACAACATCAGACTTTAAGAATTGCCTATCTGCTTGCCTTCAAAGCACTTAACACACACTCTTCCTAGGAAGCATACGTAAGTATCTTCTTTGAACAAAGGGGCAGCTATTTTGATTACAGACCAAATCTAGAAGTAGAATGAGAACAAACTTTTGGCTAACTGGAAAAAACAATTTAAAAAAAACCTTACTGCTTGGGCCTCCTGCTCCTCTTTCCTGGAATAGTAATCCTTCAGATTAGCACCACGATCCCACTGAGCTCCGCCATACCCTGAGCTTCCAGTTCCAGACAGCAGAGCACCATCTAGCAGTGGGGGGAAAGAAACCCAAATGTTTCATAGTTGTTATAAAACATATACGATATGTGTGTTACACAAAACTGCCCTACCCTTTCCTCACCTTGATTTATAAAACAGAAACATCACAATACCTCTCCTACCAAGCCACTCAGCAGGGGAATTATGGCAACTCTGAACAAACTGGAGACATGTCCCAAGATGCTCAAAAGACAACTGTTTTATTACTTAAAAAGAAAAGCTTGGCACACTTTGGCCTGTTTACACTGTTAAGGCCTTCTTCAAGGCCTATACAAAATCATAAAACAGCATGTAAACACATCATACTACATAAATTCATAATTGCACTCGTACATTGCCTATGGCCTTTGCATATCCATTCAGAATCAAGTTCACAAACATTTGCTGGACATGTTGAAAAATGTAATTATGGTTTTATGCAATGCAGTTCCTAGAACACATCAAGCCTGAACTTCAACTGGAGGTCAGGTTGACTAGATTAAAGCTGTCATATTTTGGACACATCAAGAGAAGGTATGACTCACTAGAAAAGACAACAATGCTAGGTAAGGTAAAAGGCAGGAGGAACAAAGGAAGATTACACTGCAGGCAGACTGGCTCTTATCAAGTAGGCCAAGGGCCTGAGTCTGCAAGACTTAAATAGGGCTGTTAAGAATAGGTACTCTTGGAGACATCTCATTCAGAGTCACCATAAGCTGAGGTCAATTTAAAGGCAGTTAACACACCCACACATTTTCATAACACACATGCACACACACACATATCTACAGGAGGCAGAGCAAAACAAGTATTTAACATGTTAGAAAAAATAGTTGGAAATGGAACGACTCTCAGATTAAAAGTAAAAAACAAAAAACAAACAAACAAACAAAAAAAGACTATATAAAACCTATGCTACATAACATCACCAGAAACTATATTAATATTTTCAGATAATGTCTATCCATTATCACAGTAGAAATTAATACTTGGCTGCCAAATCCAGTTATTCTAGATCCCCGACGATATATACCATGTATCTAGACAGCAGATGTTTGGGTTCTTACCCATTTCTGTTTGGAGAGCCAGATGAGGAGGAACTGGCCCTCCCAAGGGAGCATTATCTCCCTGTGCTCCTCCTTCTGTTTCAACCACACCTCCACTGGAAGCAACCACAGGTCCTGCCTAAGCAAGAAGAAGCATTCAATGATTTGCAATACTGCATTCCCAATCCCTTCTCCAAGCTGTAAGAAATCTCATGTAGTCTAGCTCTATTTATTTATTTATTCATTTAATAGCCTGCATTTCTCCCACTATGGGACTCAAAATAAGTCACATGTCCTGGACATTCTAGAACTACTTACTCCAAAAGCTGGGATTTCTTCACTCTTGATTTCATTCACTCGAACAAGGTAATTGAGGAAGTCTCTTGCAGCATTGGTCTGTGCATCTTTCTTGTTGGTGGAGTTGCCCATGCCAATATAGTTGAAACCTGTCACTCGAACCTGTATCAGATGGATAAATATGCCAGTAAGTTGTTTTTTGAGGATTGTTTTTTAAAAAAAGAGGAGTGTCATCACCACACTGTTTTAAATTATTTCCAATTGTCTTAAGAATTCAGAAGCACAAAGCACAGCCTGTGAGTCCTCTTGAAAGAGAGCAACGCTGTGCCTCTGACCTGCCTTTGCTGTTGATATGCTGCTGCTGGCTCCTTTATTCAGCAAGCTACAGGCAAAAACTGATTGAGCATACAAATGCTGCAGTGTGCACTAGAGCTGCACTCTCTTCAGATTCTCATCTTGCAACTCCCATGTCCATGAAGATCAGTAACGACTGCTTTCCACTGTTGTTATTTCCAGTGATTTCAATCATGGATTACATCAGATTAAAAACTTAACCTCTATGTGAAACAATATGGAACAGCTTACACAAAATAACAAAACACCAAAAAGAACAGAACATATAATATCCAATGTACAGTGCAACAGTTTAAATAAAAGAAAGTAGGTTAAAGGAAGAGCAGTATCAATCTTACTGCAATTTATCCTTAAACACCTGGGATGAAAAGTTTTGTTTTTAAGATAAACTGCACTCCAGCGAGCATTGTTCAATTCAGAAATGAGTATGCATTCCACATGCATCAAGTTTTAAAAATACATGGTCCTTAAACTGCTGTAGAGGTAGTGGCAGGAGAGGCAAGGACCTCAAGAACAAGTAGGTGGCACATGCTTGTGTCTCACACCTGGCTGAAACGTGTGAAATACCATTTACTTGTATTTTTACATATTTTTACTTAACAAAATACTCCATCTTAGGTCTCCTACAGGACTTCCTAAAGAATGAAGTAGGATGAAATATGAGTTATATAATACTGCCACAATCCATCTAAAGTAGTACATTCTTCTAACTCCATTAATTTAAATTAGATAATTAAACCTGTACTTAACACACTCTCTTAGAAATCTATGTACACCTGAACCTGAACCTATCATATCCTGCACAAATAAAACACACAATCAAGTTCTTTTATATCCATAAACAAGCCAAATATTACTGCACTTTCTTCTTTTACATTGGTGGTTCCCAAATGCCTAGAAGTTGTTGGACTTCAACTTGCATTCAGCAAGACACAACGATCAATTCTAGTCTAGCAAAGTCTGGGTCCCCAAGATTGGGAACCACTATTTTAGGCAATATTTTCCCCCCCAAGAACATTCATGTGAATGTAGTGGAAAAATAATTAACCTGGCATAAATCCAATCGCTATGCCCAACTAGACCACACCTATCGAGTTAGTGTTGGCCTACCATTCAGCAAGTGATTCAACAGGTTAACTCTAACTGACAATAAAAATTGATTTAGCCCTCTGAGTTATATTCAGGCAGAGTCATCACCCGATCCTCACCTCACACATAAACTTCTGTCGGTTCTTGTTGCCCACAGCTCGGATCTCGTAAACTGGGGTGACTTTCCGTTTGCCGCACCAGGCGTACAGGAAATTCTTCACGTCCCCCATGATAGGCACTGCCCTGTAAGGAAAATTAAAGACTTAAAATCCTGAGCATTTTTTTTTTGTCTAGAAACATGCTTCCCTGCTAGTTATGAAGTTCTCCTCACTGTACCTCACCAAACCAACAGAGCAAGAGAAATCCAGGACTTCTCTGCTGCTGTAAACATGCATCAGGTGGTCTCTCTGGCACTCTTTCACACCCACCCAAAGTAGAAGATAAGCATTAACATGCTTGCAGGGTCAAGTCTATGTTTGAGAAATTTAACTCCAGTTTTTAAATATTCAAAAGTATGTCCTACCATATAAGGATGGGAATGGCTCTGGGGAAGGGGAGCACTGAGGTGGTATATTAAAGATATTTAGATATAATGTATTAGAATGTAAGAATATATATATGCATATAGAAAAAGGTTATGTATGATATAATTTTAAGAATATTAAATAAAATTTAAAAAAAATGTTCTACCAACATAAATGCACTCTGCAGTTATTTTCCCCACAGTGCTGGGTGATACTGTGATTCAGAGAGGTTACTGGCTTCTAATAAACCCACAGTGTAATTGCAGTTTGTTCTACTACAATGGTGGGTGGTAATACAGCTAAGAGAAAGTAACTACTGTACTTTGGAAGGAATACATGATAGAGGACCAGAAAACTGGGGTCCTCCAAATAGTGAGGAACTGCGTCTCCTAAAATCTATGAAAAGGCCAAGTTTGGTGAAGCTAATGGGAATTGAGAGCCCAACTGCTCACTGTTCTAATACATGATAATTACTCTTGTTTTACACAGTACTTAAATACCCTTAAGGTACCAGATCCCATCTAATCTTGGAAGTTAAACAGTGTCAGCCCTGGGTAGAACTTCTGGTAATAATAATAGTAATAATGAAATTTATTTTTATCCCACCCCCTGTGCAACGCAATCGGGGCGGCTTACAGCATTAAAAACATACATTTATTAATATTATTCAGTCAAAATCCCCGGAAAGAAATTAAATTAAATTCCCTGGAAATTAGCAACACTAGCCAGAAGAGATCCGTCTTTAAGGTGGTAGTATGAAGGATCTCAACTGGTAGGCTGGTGATGGGAGATCACCAATGAATATCAGATGCTGTAGGCTATATTTCATAGGAAGGAACTGGCAAAACCACCTCTATAAAAAGGCCAAGGTATTCCTTGCCTAAGAAAACCCTACGAAATTCACAGGGTTGCCATACATTGATAAGACGACTTGAAGGCATGTACAAGCACACCTTAAAACCATGGAATGGGGTTCATTACCAACCATGAGGCCAAGTTCTGATCCTTTCAGTTGGTGGCTACTGTAAGTGCAGAGCCAGCGTGGCAAGAATTTGAGTGTTGGACTGTGGTTGTATCTGCACTGCAGAAATAATCCAAATTGACACCGCTTTAACTGCCATGGCTCAATGTTATGGAATCCTAGGACTTGTAGTTCGTTGCGGCACCGGTGAAAAGGCAGGCCTAACGCCATCAGGCCTTTGAAAAGTGATCAGAAAACCCAGCTGGTTAAAAGACCTGCTGCCAGGCTGCTAACAGGGGCAGGTTACAGAGACCATAAAAGGCTCCTGTTGTAACAGCTTCATTGGCTCCCAGTTTGCTTCCAGGCACAATCCAAGGTGCTGTTTATTACCTATAAAGTCCTACATGGCTCAGGTCCATACTATTTGGCAGACCGTATCTCCTGGTATGAATCAGCCCAGACTCTGAGATCCTCTCTCCGTCTCAATACAGTACCACCACAAACAAGGTTATGAGAGAGGGCTTTCTTGGTGGCTGCCCCTAGACCAGGGGTCCTCAAACTCCGGCCCTCCAGGTGTTTGGACTCCATCTCCCAGCAGCCTCAGCCAGTCACTGCACACATGCAAATTTCCTTCCTACCTTAGGATTCTACAGTCAATCTGAATAGACTTCCAGAGCCCCGCAAAGGCTCCTCCTCCTTCTTTGTCCCTCAGCCAATCACCACCCATATGCAAATTTCCTTCCTACCTCAGGATTCCACAGCGCGCAGTAGGGCTCTTGGTGGGGGGAGGCTAAGGAAAGGGGAGGAATGTCAGGCGTCTGTTGCCTCAATCAATGGATCCTGCGCATGCGCATTAGCCCCACGCTGGAAGCAGCCCTTTAAGCGCATGCGCACTTCCTCCCCGGCTCCTCTCCTTCCCCCCTTCCCTCTGAAAGGCCAGAGCATCAACATATGCACACATATATCCATATATATATTTAAAATCCTAGTAAATGGCACCTGGTCCCGGCGGGGAGAGGCTCTGCTTCCACCAGAAGCCGGTTTTGGAGCCTCTCTAGCGGTCCTCCTCCGGCCGCCGACGCCGCTCTCCGCACACAGGAACAAAATGGCGGCGGCAGCGGCGGGGAGAGGGTTCGCGCATGCGCAAACCGAGGCAGCCTGTCTCAGGGGGTCCGCCTGGCGTTAAACGGGAAAGCGCGCCTCCTGTGGAAGGAAGCGGAATTGCAGCATGTGCGGCGATAAAGAGAGAGAGAGGAGCTGCTGCTGCTGCATCTGTACTGCAGAAATAATCTGTTATGACACCGCTTTAACTGCCGCATGGCTTTCCTTTTTATTTTATTGTTTTATTATTTTATTTTTCTATTTAGAATTTTTTATTGCACGGAGCAATAGCAATTAAACTGGTGTCATAGCAGATTATTTCTGCAGTGCAGCTGCAGCCTTGGGTTGAATCTATTCACCTGCGCTGTGGTTACAATGCATTCAGACTGCATTTTAATGGTTTGTGCACATTAACCAGTGCCCTTTCGTTGTAATAGATTCAGCATCTTCTGAGGCAGCAAATACTAAAATATTACCCCAAATGAGATTGCCAAGCATATCCCCTGGAGAGAGTAGTCACCAGCATTATATATACATATACATATATATACACACACAGACCATGGTTTTCAATGCAGCAATAGTAGCATTATATATGTGTGTGTGTGTGTGTGTGTATATATATATATACACAGAGAGAGAGAGACCATTGTTTTCAGTGCAGCTGTAGTAGCATTATGTGTGTATACAGAGAGAGAGACCATTGTTTTCAATACAGCAGTAGTAGTCAGCATTATATATATATATATAGTATAAAATATAAACCCATACACACAAGCTGACATTTGTTTTCATTACAGCACCCTTGCCTTGAGATTTCTCCACTTGCCATGAGGCCCAGTGGAAAGGATCCAGCCCTGAGTGTCAGGGCCAGACCTGACAACCAAACTGTGTTGCTGTACAGGAGGGTCTTGAAGTCTCTTAAAAATAATGTAATTGAACTACGAGTTTTTAAAGACCTCAAAACATTGCACTTGCCTGCTGTTGTTCTCTAAATCCTGACTCTGATGCTGGCAGCAGTAGTAGTAGAGACACCTCATGATTCCCTTTGATAGCCACTGCTTTTGTAACCCCAGGTGCATGCAAGAGTCCTAACCCAGATCAGGACCCTTGCACTATCTGTTCTGATCCATACCTAATTTAGTTTTTAAAATCATTTCTTCAATTGCTAATTATGTGAATGGTGTCTCATCTTAGCCCTGGGTCATTCAGAACAACAGTAAAAATGAAACAGATCACTACTACCAGTAACTGAGAAAACCCTCTATGGCTGAAAATACTTACCAGAATCCTTTGCAATACACAGATATACTTAGCAGGAAAATATGGAAAGGGTTCCATTAAAAAAGAGACTGTGAATCCGCTGCACATCTGGAATGGAAAACAAAGTTCCAAGTTACTTTCTGAAACACAGTGCTGTTTAGTAGTTGTCCATTACTAAACAGGTTGCAACATGCTGCCATTACTCAGTAGCAAGGAGAGGAGGGATACTCTGTGAATTCCCCAAACCATATCTATTATATCACACATCCCAGGACTGAGCCCTAACATGAAGAGCATGTTCGAGATCTGAGTCGTGGTATGAGTTAAGCCATGGACAGGGCCTATTCCTTCCTTGCCTGTGTAACAGACTATTTAATTTTATTTGCAAAGCAGGATTTACTACTTATATTAGTTATCCTTTCAATATATGAAGCAAAGGCTTGGAACTACAATGAGTTGCTATCAGGGTCGTACAGAGAAAAAGACCAGTTAATTTGCCCATGAACATTTAATGCTCAAGATGTACTGTACCTGGCAAGCAAGCCACCATTCATATTCAGCTTCCCGTTTTCATATTAGATTAGCGCAGGGAGAAATTTGCCAGAAATAACGCTGGCCTGTCCAAATACATTTGTAACGGTCAGTAGTTTTAAGTGTCGGAGTTGGCAGATGTGCTAGAGTTTGTTCTAGATGAATTCAAGGGGGATGAAAAATGGGCAAATTGCCTTACTGGATCTTTCAGCCTCACTAAGAACTCGGCCTTCTGTACAGCAAAAGGGACACCAGTGTGGCCTTTTCTACCGAATGTGAAGTCTAGGAAAACAGCACTGGGGGGATTCAGGGAACCAAACAAATTGGAAGGTACTTGAAGAACACCTTGTATCCCAAAGAATGTACTATTTCAATGGAAAGCACAGCACATTTCATAGTGAAGGGACTTGAATGAAATACTTCCGTCAGCAAACAAAACAAATGTTTTCTTTATACTTCCAAATTAGATTTAGAAATCACCCACCAAGGAATAGTAAGAACAGCAAAAGTTTACCACTTGCTCCAGAAAGTACTACAAAAGAAAGGTGTTTTTTTCAATATTGGTGGGGATGAGTTGGGTAAAATCTAGGGTGAAAGGTTACCTTTATTCAGTAGTACCTCTTTAAATATCAGGATTGTGACCTGTGGGACATTCAACTAAAGCCTTTCACAGAAGCCCTGATAAACCAGGCCACATATACATTACTTCCTACGTTCAGATTCCAGCAACTGGGACAGGCCCAAATACAAACAAAGTTCATATTATTGTATCTCCCTGTTGTTAGATGTGAACCATAGGCATGTTACAGACTGCCAAAATAAAGCTGCCGGGTCTCTTTGGAGGTATGCTGTTTAAATGATGCATGGTCAAGAGTCCGGAGTCGCGCAAAACCACACTCTATTCCTAAGCACTGGAGTGCAGCTTGGTGCGGCTTCTGGATTCTTAGATGCATGCATCATTAAAAACAGCTACCTCCAAAGAGACCCGAAGCAGCTTATTTTGGCAGTCTGTAACAGGCCATAGAAATCTAATTAGGATGGTGCACGTTTTTTTTATCATTACTTATCCTGGAATTGAAAATTCTCAAAGCGGTGGGGAGGGAAGGGAGCAAGAAGAGGTATATAAGACATCTATTATACCACAGTATTTTTCTTATCAAAACAAGAGATAGAATACAAACCTCACCCATTTGTAAAAAGGAGATCCCCCCCAATCCAAAAAAAGTTCCACAGTAACAACTTGGGGAACAAATCCCAAAGTTTAATAGAAGAACACACTCAGCATTTCACATGCAGCCTTCCTCAACTTCACACCCCCAGAGGTATTGGACCACATTTTCCATGCCACAGCGAACAGGGGCAATGACCAAGCTATTGGGGAGATAGGAAAAGTTTGGAGAATTGGGATCTACAGTGAGCTAGAGGCACTCAGCAGCCCTATCCCTCCTGGAGAAAGAGGTACCCCTACCATTTGGAATGGGAGGTGACTGGGGATTCTGCGGCACATGCAGGAGGCTCTTGAATGTTACATACAACCTCACTCAGGGGCAGCAAGAACTTTATCGCACAGGGCCTGGAACGGGCCTGTTGTGTTCTAAAAGGGGACGTGATGGGGACAGAGGTGGCATAGAAGGCATCTTGCCACACAAGGAGAATGCTGCTGCCACCCCGAATATTCCCATCACGTTCCGGATGCGTCCCAGAGGGGTCATTTATAGGAACACTTGAGAAGCGTTTCTGAAATCCCCCGTGAGGAACACATCTGAACACGATGGGAATGTCCGGCGTGGAGGCAGCGTTCTCCTGTTCCAGGGCCTGTGTGTGATAAAGTTCCAGTTCCCCCTATCCTTTTCCAGTGTAAACTGAGCCCATGTGGCGCTCAGCCAGTATTTGGCAGTGCCACACGAGGGCAATTTCCCCCCTTCCTTTTCTTCCACAGGGAAGGTGTTACCCCCAAGATCCGTACCCCTCCTCTTTGCTGATATCAGATGTTTGAGGCATGTAGGCAGAGGGCACCCCAGTGTAGAAAACTAGCTATGATAAGGAGATCTAATTGGCTCAGCATGGGGGAAAGCTAAAAGCTTATAGCCAGGAACATCAATGAAGATCGGAATTGCTAATTCTTTCTTGATAGGAGTGGGGGTGGTGATAGATTTTGGCGTACAAATGAACAGAAACCAAGCACATGTCTCTCTGGAGGAGAGACTCCTTTGTCCAGAGACATTTGCACTGATTGTCCAGCCATTTACAAGTTCCTTCCATTATCTGTCTTAGAATTTTCATTTGATCCCAGAATCTGCCCTGGGAATATTTTGCCCTATAAAAATGCCTGCCTAGACACTACAAATTTGGTCTTGTTTTGAAGTCAGACATATGCTGTACATCTCCTGACTCAACAGCATCATGCAAATACATGTCCAACCCTTATCAGTGCATTTAGGCATTCCCCTAAGCAGTTTACAATGTGTAAGCCAATTGCCCCAACAACCTGGGTACCATTTTAGCGATTTACGGAAGGATACAAGGCTGAGCGACCTGAAGCCCTGCCTGGGATCGAACTTACAACCTTGTGGCGTGTAATGTCTGCAGTACTGGCATTTAACCACTGCACCACCAGGCAAGTGCTGAGCCACTTCATTTCACAAGCACGCCACCCACCCAACTGGAACTTCTGCTTCTGGAACTGGTATGGTATTAGCTTTCTCAGTCCAGAAAGCACATAATCCCTTGTTATGCGGTGCAGGTCCATTTAAGTCCCCATTCTAGTGCTGGCCTGACTTGTAAAGCCTTAGATGGCCAGGGTCCAAGTTATCTGAAGGACTGTATTTTCTAGTATGAGTCTGAGAGAGCTTAGAGATCTCACCTCTCCATTTAAATTCAGTCTTCCCCTTGCTGCTCCTTTTTGCAAGCCTTGGTTCCCAAGAAAAAACCTCTCCATTTAATATCCAGTTGCTTCATTATTTTTGCAAACCCTGGTTCCAAAGAAAAAATCTCTCCATTTAAATCCAGTTGTTTTTATTATTTTTGCAAAACCTGGTTTCCCAAGGAAAAACCTCTCCATTTAAATCCAGTTGCTTCTATTTATTTTGCAAACCCTGGTTTCCCAAGGAAAAACCTCTCCATTTAAGTCCAATTGTTGTCTTTTGCTCTCTTTGCAAGACCTGACTTCCCAAAGAACAACCTCTCCATTTAAATCCACTTGCTCTCTTTTTGCTCCCTTTTGCAAAACCTGGCCTCAGGGAAAACCTCTCCATTTAAACCATTTGCTTCCTTTCTCAACCAATGTTAAAAGTAAACCTCTCCTCCAGCACCTGAGAGTTGACTGGGAGAGGTCCAGAGAGGAGGGAGGTAAGTGGTATTTCTCCCTTTCCATCCTTCTTTTAGAAATTTTCAAAATCCAGGATTTTGACTGAACCTTCCCCTATCAGACGATTATACATGAGTATATATGGTAAAATAAGCAACAACATAAATACGAATAAAAAGCATTTAAATTAGCTAAAATTATAGGTAATTGGAGGTGAGACCTATCTTCTTGGGGTGAACAGGGCTATCAATATCAGTGGAGGGGAGGTTAATCTGCAAAGGCTTGCCAGAAAGAATCCGTCTCAACAGCCTTTTTAAAGCCTTCTAGAGTGGTATAATGACGGATCTCCTCCGGCAGGTCATTCCATAGCCCTAGGAGTGGCAGATGAAAAGGCCCTCTGGGTTAGCACAGCCAATCTGGTCTTCTTAGGCTGCAGATAATTCCCCAGAGGACCTGAGTGTGCAGGGTGGATTATGTGAGAAGGAGGTGCTCCCCAAGTAGTCTGGGTCCAGACCATGTAGGGCTTTAAAGGTTATAACTAACACCTTGTATTGTCCCAGAAACCATTTGGCAACCAATGGGGATATTTAAAGCAGGTGTTATAGGGTTGGTTCTAGATTTACCTGTGACCAGCCTGGCTGTATATTTGCACTAACGGAAGTTTCCAAACTTGCACAAGGTAGCCCCATGTAGACACATTGCAGAAGTAAAGGCAAGAGTTTACCAACGCATGTACCATGTTTCTAGGTTGCCCGGGTCCAGGAAGGGATACAGTTGGCGTATCAGCTGAAGCTGAAAACAGGCACTCCTGACCAGCGCTCCAAGCGGATTCTTTCTGCGGGTGTTTTGGGACCTGGGCTGCCTTGGATCAAACCCAGAGCAGGGAGAGCTTCCCTGTGGTCTGGAAGGAGACTGGCAGTTGTGTGGAACCGCTCCCATCTGTGGTTCAGCCACCAGTCCCATTAGGTGTGGGCGGGTCTGGGGGGTCTGTTTGGGACATAGAGATGTTTTTCCTCAGGATGGTCACAGGAAGGATTCTCTAGTTTTGGAGGCATGTTGGCCCTCCTTATCCACTGATTTTTTTTATTCCAGGGATTCACGCATCCACGGCTTTAAATATCTTTAAAAAGTATAAATTCCAAATAGCCAACCTTGATTTTCCATTTTTATGGACAGAAACCATTCTACTATGCCCACTGTTTAATGGGACTTGAGCATCCACGGATTTTGGTATCCACAGTGGATCCGGGAACCAAACCCCAGCATCTGGATATAAAAATTACTCATACTGGTGTTGCCCGCTGTGAATTTGGGAAGGTGGCGTGTTCCAAAGTGGGCAATCCAGGTCATTTTGTGCAATAACTGCGTTTTTACCCAGAATGGGCGCAAGAAGGTGTTGCCTGTGGATTTCAGACTTGGGTTGCATCATTCCCTTGGAATAGGAAGCACTGTGAATTTGGTGGATTTGAGAGTGGAGGCTTCGGGCTGTTTTCTAAAACATAGGTGTTTGCCAGGAAGGGGTACAAAGCCCAAAGAATCATAACCCCCTGAAATAATAAGGTTAATGCCTTAGACGACTCCATGTCCTCCATTAAAAATCATCTTTGCTTTCTCTTTACTTAGAAACAGTTACTGTTTATACTCATGTATAAGTCTAGAAATTTAGGTCAAAAAATTTACCCCCCAAAAACCTGAATTGACTTCTCCACAGGTCAGTGCAAGTGCTGTAATTAACTCTTATTTTAAAAAAGGAACAATCCCCTGTTGAAAGGCAAGCGTATAATCTGCCCTGGAAGCACTAATTCCCTGCCCACTGTCATACCGTCCAGCCTAAGAATTGAACCTGCTGGAATTTGTATCTTCTTTGGCATTGTTTTCTTTTGCTTATCCTTGTTCCTTGGCTTTATGGCCCGAAGATTTACCCTCAACTTATCCAGGGGTCATACAAAATCCACAATTGGTCCCAAAACTTGTCTTCGATTCTACATGAAGTCAACAACCGAGTATATTGGTAAGTTTGACACTAATATTCGATGTTTTAATCCATAGTATCCATAGTAAGAACACAATTAGTAGTGTCTTTTTTTATATAATACATTCTTTATTGTGTTTTTGATAGATAAATTAAAAAAACAAGTGCAAAGGAATGTACTTCCACTTACTCTGATTGGTACATTCTTATCCTGAAATATTTTTTAGTAAAGTTTATTAATTTCCCTATCTACACATACAATAAAATCACATACATTACGCATACTAAACATTTGTTACACATTTACTTTTCTGTTAATGAAAGGTTCACAGTCTCCTCTACCCCAAAGCCCTCCATACATCTCCATTTCCACTTCCTTTCTCCTCTTATCCTCAATCTCTTCCCATAATCCTCCCATCTAACCACTTCCTTCCCTTCCACTTCTCCCCTTTTCATCCTTAAATCTCATACTTCTTCTCTCTCACGTCATTTCTTTCCTTCTCCATCTTTCTTGCACATATCCCCTACAGCCTTACCTCTCCAACTTACTTACCCACTGGTTTCCCTTCCCATACCTATCAAATTACCATAACTATTTACCTATTATTAACATTTAATCTAAACGGACTCATGAAAAACTCTCTTTCCATCTCTTCATGAAAACTTCCGTCAATTTGATCTGCATTTTGTTATTAAAATGACTTCTTTTCTTTCTAATTTAACATTTTCTTACTAACAGTACTATAATCCCATTAAACCCCAATTTATTAAATGTTTATACTTATCTCTTATATATTCTGTAACAGGTATCTATACCTATGTCACCTACTCTAAAACTGCTTTCTCTTCCATTGTTCTCTCAAAAATCAGTAACCTTCCTAAATCCATATATCTTCTCTTCCAACGTGAGCAAAGGTGATCTTCACCAATGTATTAAATAAATAATATTTTGCCAAGTTTATTTTCTAATTCAATTTCCAGAATTCCTAAAAGGTAATCTATCCTGAAAGAATTTGGACCCTTTCATATGTTCTCTCCTTTTTATCTAATATACCCACACTTGAGAGGTTCATTATCCAGACTACAATATATTATTCTTTTTAATTAGTCTCCTAATAAAGCAATAATATAAGTATGTCTTTTAATGAAGTAAGTTTTCCAATATATCAAAGCAAATGTCTGAAGTTATGTGCAATGTGCAGCCTTCAGTTAACTATGGTGATGGCTTAGCATTGTCCCTAGTATATTTTGTTCATCTCAAGGCTCAGTTCCTGCATTAATTGGAAAGAGACTCTTCTCCCTCCATCTCCTGCTGCGCACATGCCACTGTTCCTTCCGTTGTAGCAAAACTCTTCAAAGGCTTCATAATAGTCCACCCATAGCCATTGTTACGTGAATATGATGTTTTTCATCCTAGCTGGAAGTGGAAGGACCTGTTAAGGAATCAAATTTTTAGGAACACTAGTCTTTAGCCAATTTATTCAGATTTACATTCCTGTGCTTCCACCTCCTTCCAAAACATTATTAAGAGTGGCAAGCCACAAAGATACTTAATTAATATTCCACCACGAATTACCGCCGAGGGGTCACAGGTTCTGAAGTTATTGCAGTGGTGAATGTTATTACCCTCCAAAATAGCTGTGCTTCCTGGAATAACTCAACTCCAGCACCCTGAATGCAAAAAGCAAAAAACAAAATCCCCCAGTTAGTTTAAAATGAGCCTCTGCAGCCTGGGTCCCTCCTCGAGACAAAACCAGGGTGTTGTTAGGTTTGGGAAGCCATCTCTGACCTGCCATCCTCCCCACCTGAGATATAGCCGGTGTTGAGGAGGAGGCTTGATAACCGTATATTCCAGTTATGGTGAACCTTTAGAGCTGAGGGCCCAAAAGTGCAACCCAAACACGGTTATTGATTGCAAAGTGCCATGGTCCTTTTGCTTTCAGTAACAAACCTGTGTGGGACACGGAACATGTGCCCAAAAGCGGGCTCTGAGTGCCACCTCTTGCACGGGTGCCATAGGTTCGCCATCACTGGTATATACCCAACAAAAGTCGACAAATTTTTTTACTTATACAGTAGAATACACTGCAGCTTTTTGAATTGCTTGAAGCTGAAAACCTGTTTTAATTAAATTTAAAATGTCAATTTGCATGTATTGCATGTTCAACATATGGAGGAAACACTAGTTCATCACATTCCTGTTTTCTGCTTGGGGGCTCACAGATAGGGATTTAGATTGAGGACATAGAAAGGAAGGTTACTCCCTCAGGTGCTTTTCTAATCATTTCCATTTTTTGTGTTAAAACACTGGAGGAACCGGCTTACCATTTCGGGTCAGATAGTAATGGACAAATGAAACGATCTTTGTTCTTCAGGTATTAAAAAACTTAACATAGTATGAAGCAACAATTTCATTAGAAGAATACAGTGATAAAGCTTTTCCTGGACTAGACTATTTACACCAGGTTTTGTGTATATGTGTAGGATGTCTGTAACTGAAACTCTCCTATGGAAAAACTACCTGAACATAGAAAGCTAACATGATTAGACAGAATCGTGGCACATTAGCCTTTATATGGATATGTTCCTTTTCTTGTTTATAAAAAGTCTTTCTCTCATAAGGAGATTGGTCAAGCAAACAGCCTCCTTTGCATTGCATGAAACAATCTACCACTTGGTAATGCGGATGGTAAAACTGATCCTTAGTTGGAATGAAGATTGTGCACCTCGGTTGTTCAACATTAAAACGTATGTCCAAGAAACTAGACAGAAGTATAAGCATGCAACATATAAATAATCTGAAAGCTCAAAATATTTGTCAAGCGGAGGCCTATGTACCAAAATACATATGGCCTCTTCTGACAGCTATCAGTTACTTATTAGTAAGTATGAGGTGTAGGTGAAGAGAATAGTGACTATTGCCATTTTAAAAAAAAACAAACTTATTTTAATCTACTTTGCCCCATGAGAGTGAAGACCAGCCTCTATGGCTGTTTCAGCACTGTAGAAATAATACAGACTGACATTACTTTCATTGCCATTGCTCAATGTTATGGGATTCTGGGAACTGTAATTTGTTCAGTGGCACTAGAGCTGATAGAAAAGGTCAAATGTCTCACAAAACTACATCCCAGAATTCCATAGCATTGGGCCATGACAGTTAAAGAGGTGTCAAACTGGATTATTTCTGCAGTGTGGATGCAAGGCAAGTTGGAAAAATGAGAAGCACAACTCAAATAGGGAGTGCAATGATAGAAAACCAGTGGAGTTACACATACTTTGATTAGAGATAGGAAAGAGAATGATCAGTCCAATTAAAAACATATACAAGCCAAAGCATGGAAAGGAAACTGCTGTTAAAATCTCTTTTAGTAGTCATCCTGCATTAATAGGGAGGCCTCCTCATATTTAGTGTGGTCTTTTATTAAAATGTTTTACACAATTTTAGAAAGCTAGATAAATCTGAAATTTGTCTAGTATCTCTGTGTAGTCAAATATTTGTAACATCAGTTTCCCCTTCCAATTAAAGTGTGTGTGTATCTTCGTCGTGGTCTCTGCAAATTACACAAATGGGTTATTCTGCACCTGCGCAGCAATGTTCGGAAACTTCTAGAATCTCTGGGCAAAAGTTAGTTTGCAACTTTTTGCAACTTTCTGGCAGTAGCTTCACCCACCATATTTCCCCCAACGGTCCTGCTCTTCCCCAGCTCCTTCGTTCCACCACAGCTTTCAGCTCGAATAACTTTGCTAGCTCGGTTCACTCCTTGCTATCGGCCTTTGTGTAAAAATCTCTAGACTCTTGATTATCAGACTTGTTTCTTGACCATTCTTACAGATCATCCCTTCGACTTTGTTTGCTAACTTCAGATTCGACCACGGTATTGTTGAAAACCACTCTTTCTAAATGACTTCTTTCAAGAGGTGCTCGAAGTGTGGGTAAAGATCCCAATTTCGAACAGACATGATAGATGTGTCCTCTGCCTGGAGGGGACCCATAACTCCAAGGCTTGTCCCCACTGTAAGGCCATGATGTCTCAGGCCTTGAAAAACCGGGACCAGAAACTGCAGGCCTTTTTGTATGAAAAGGCCCTCCAGCCGCCAGCCCATGCCTCTCTCAGATCAGGAGCTCGCCATGAGGCCATCCACTTCAACCTCTCCTCCCAAAGAGAAATCTCTTAGATTGGAAAAGGGACGTGGAGACAAGGCTAAGAAATCCTCCAAGAGGAAACACGGAGACAGGCGTGAAAAGTCCTCCAAATCGTCAGGTCACACCAAAGAAGAGGCACCTAGACGGGCTAGATCTGCTTCACCTGTGGCTAAGTCCAGCCGCAAGTGCCCTTCAAGCACAGTCTCACCCCCTCACCCCCGTGGCTACAGCCTCGGCTACTGTCTTGGGCCCTCCAGTGGTCTCTGCTTCTCTTTTGGTGTCTTTGGACCCGAAAGACCTTCCATTCCGTCTCGTCATCTTACCCTTATGGAGGACAATCTTGAAATCATCTGCCTTGACCAAAGTTCCAGGTCAGAGGGTGAGATTTGGGAACTGGAGCCACTGATTCTGACACCCCCAGTCTGTGTGGATAGGTCTCAATCCCAATCATCCCCCATTTCGGGACTGAGTGAATCTTGGTACAGTAGCCAACGAGGCCCAAATACAGGAAGAGGACAACAGTGATTTGTTCAAACTATCTCGACATTGTCTATGACCGTCAAATCAGACAATATTTGTTGGCGGTGGACATTCTTCATCTTTTCTGGAACCTACCCGGCCCAATAAGGGTGATGGCTCCACCATGAGTGCGAGGGATCCAGCACCACCCCGGTCTCAGGTACCGAACCAGAGACAATCGCCTTCTCCCAGGCCCCATTTTCCCACTCCTCGGGGATCTCCAGATCGAACCTACAGAAGATCTCGTTCTCCTTCTCGTTCTCGCTCCTCTACACTGGATTTTTATGATGAGAAGTCTCCATCACCGCAAAGATTTGGTGTGCCTGACGCTCCGTCCCCTATGGATGATGTCAGATTATTTTCGGACAGAATCATCTGGATGGCTGTTGCCCTAGAGCTTGAAGTCTCTCATGCTGATGAAGATGTGCTCAACCCCATCAAACTAAGAATCCATGGTTCTATTCCGGCCTCTCCTTCTCTGGGTTACCTCCCATCCCTAGAGAAGATCACTAAGAGGTCATGGAACACCCAGCCACAATTGCGTCCACCTCATGCAAAATTGAAAACCTCTACCGTGTGGCACAATCTGGCTCTGCTTGGCTTTTCCAACACCCGAAGTCTAACTTGGCCACTGTAGAGGGATCTCAGGTGGCCTTTACCCCTTGTACATCTTCTTCTCTGACAGACAAAGAGAGCAAGAAGATTGATGGGTTAGCCAAAAAATTCTATGCCTCGGCAAACCTTGAAGATAGCCAATTATATTGAATGTATGGAGGCGTACATACAGCATTTGATGGAAAAGTTGGAGCTAGCTATCAACAAACTCCCCGAAGATAGAAGGAGGTTCGCCACTGCTATCGGGAATGAGACCCATCTTGTAGGAGGACAGCAAATCATCTCTGCCAGACACTCAACAGACTGTGCCGCAAAGGTCCTATCAGGATCTATTGCTCTTTGACGCTATTCATGGCTCTGTCCCTCTGACCTGACTCCACATGCCAAATCAGCCATCAAAGACATGACTTTCGATGACTGGACTCTTTAACTGGGGGACAGACAAGAAGTTAAATTTCCGCTATCAGATGTAAGCAGCCACAAAAAATCATGGCATGTCTTTGTTTAGAGTAAGATCTCCTCGACCTCGTTACAGTTCTCAGCGTCCTTGGTATCCACCATACCAACAACGTCTGTACCAACAACAAGAGCATCAATACCAGACCCAGGACAGGCCTCATCAGCATCAGCTTTCCCAGTCTTCTTCTTCCTCCTTGGGCCACCGTCAGCCTCCTTAGCCTAGATATCAGCAAGGTTACCAAAAAAAAAAAAAAAAAAAAAAGATTCTCAAGGTAAGAAAAGATATTGAAATGTTGCCACGCACTTCGTCACCATCTTCGGTAATAGATCAAGGCCCTATTTCAACACCTGGGCCTCTATCACCTCCGACTCGTGGGTCATAGACATTGTTCATAGGGGCTATGCCCTCGAGTTCGAAGAGCTCCCTACCACCCAAGTTGTTATTTCCACTGTCCCCTCAGACACCCTACTCAATGAAGTGTGCTCTCTGCTGAAAAATGGCACCATCGAACCTGTAGACCCCCCACAAGCCTGATATTGCTTGTTTTCTAAGTATTCCCCATCCCAAAACAGGACTCTGGTCTTAGACCCATTTTGGGCTTACATCACTTATACACTTTTATTGTTTATCATTGCTGGTAACCCTTGCTTCCAATCTACCACTTTTGCAGAAGAACTCCTGGTTTGTGACTCTCAACCTGAAGAATGCCTATTTTCCCATCAGGATTCGAGAAGATCATCGGAGGTTCCTTGCCTTTGCTATTGGGACCGAGATGTTCGAATACAGGGTTCTTCCGGTCGTCCTCTCATCTGGCTCCCTTGAAGCAGGTGCATGGCACAGGTAATCTCTTACCTGCATCAAAAAGGGGTCACAGTCTTCCCCTATTTGGAAGACTGACTCTCCACAACTCCATCCTGAGAGAGACTACTCTAAGATGTCCAATTCACTCTGTCTCTCATAGAGTCTCTTGGCCTCACGGTCAACTTCGATCAGTCTGATCTGACGATGCTAAGCTCCGAGACCTCCATGGTATACTTACCTCAAGACAGGTTCCAGGATCTATCCACAGAGATTGGGCATGCCTTCCATGGAGACGCATAGAGGCTCATCTCATCCAAGTAGCCATGGGACACCTGGCCTCTACCACCTTCGTCACCCTGTGGGTGAGACTTCATTTGAGACCATCCCAATCCTAGTTTCTCTCCATTTTCAATCCCGTGCGGGATCCTCCATCCACGTTGCTCACCGTCTCAAGACCAGTTTAAAGATCCTTATGATGGTGGCTCGAACCCAACAACATGTGTTTCGGCATGCCCTTCCTGCCCCCACAACTGGACATCACTCTGACAACAGATGCCTCACTACAAGGTTGAGGGGCACACACTCTGAACTTTATCAACAAGGACAAATGGATTTTATCAGAAAGCCATCTCCACATCAACGCCTTAGAGATGTTGACAGTGAAGAAAACATTCAGAGCCTTTCAGTCACTCCTTTTCAACAAGGTAGTACTCCTTCTGATGGACAACACCACCATCATGTACTACCTAAACAAACAAGGTGGCACAAAGTCCAAGACGCTGCTTGATATCATCCTCAGGATCTGGGACTGGTGCATCAACAACACAATTCTTCTCCAATCCATACATCTCCCGGGAAAAGAGAACAAACTGTCAGACCAAGTCAACAGATCCTCCAACCCATGTTACGAGTGATGACTCCATCCCAAGACGCTCACCCGCCTCTTTCAACTATGGGGGGAACCAATGATTGACCTCTTTGCCTCATCTCTGAACACCCTCGGACCTGTGCTCTGGACTCCCTAGGAGATGCCTTCCAGTTTGAATGGTCAGAAGGACTGGTTTACGCCTTTCATCCCTTTCCACTCATCATGACGGTCATGGCAAAGATGACGTCAGACCACTCCAACGCCATCCACATCATTCTGTGGTGACTGAGACAACTGTGGTTTATCCCTCTACTCCATCTGTCCCAGAGGAATTACTACCAGCTAGATTTCTATCCCGACCTCTTCTCTTTCCATAGAGGCCTGGTTCTGCATCCAGACATAGAGAATCTCACATTGGTGGCATGGAGGATTTGTCCTTAAGGTCCTTGCCTGATCCCATCAGGACTGTTATTCGGCCTGCACAAAAGCCTCCAACACAAAAATCTTACCAATGTATGTGGAACAAGTTCCTGGCCTTTCTCTCCAGAAGGGACATTCCTCCATACCAAGCGTTGGTCCTGACGGTGCTGGAGTTCTTGATGTCCCTGGCGAACATGGAACTGTGTCTGACCTCCATCAAGTGTTACCTGTCAGCTATTTGTTCTCATTGCCATTTCGAGGGCATGTCTTCCCTATTCAAGGAGCCCTTGGTAAAGAGATTCCTTAGAGGGTTCAACAACTTGCATCCTCCCTCCTTGGTACCAATACCAGCATGGAGTTTGGACCTTGTGTTTCCCTGCTTGGCATCCAAGCCCTTTGAATCCATGGCCACTATAGACATGAGATTGCTGACCTGGAAAACAGCTTTCCTGGTGGCCTTCACTTCTGCTCACCATACGAGCGATCTTTGTGCTTTGCAGGTGGACCAGCCCTACCTACAGTTCCACAAGGTCAAAGTGGTCCTCTGTACTGATATCACCTTCCTTCCGAAGGTGGTGTTGGCTTTTCACATGAACCAGGACATTGTTTTGCTGACATTGAGTCCGACCCTGACCACTGATACCGAATGCCAGCTCCATGCCTTGGACGTTCGGAGGGCATTGGCCTTCTATCTGGACAGAGCTTTGGGTTCAGGGCACTCCAAGAGACTGTTCGTGTGCTGCTCGGAGGCCAAAAGGACTACCTATGACTGCGCAGAGGTTTTCCAAATGGGTGTCTGGTACCATCCACCTTTGCTATGAACTATCTGGTAGACCTCTCCCTGCTTGGGTTTGTGCCCATGCAACTAGGGCGGTAGCTGCATTCTCCGCTTTTCTGATTGGGGTGCCTTTGGAGGATGTCTGCAAAGCTGCTGTCTGATCCCAGCCATTGACTTTCATCAAACATTACATGCTGGACACCAGGACTAGACAAGATGCAGCTTTTGGGAGGGCAGTGTTGTTTCTGGTTTACACTGACTTATCTTTGACTTGGATTTCAATTGGTATTGCACTGAATTGCCATTGTTTGCATATGTTCTATGCTTTATGATTGATGTTTTATTTACCTGCACTCCTTGAGTGACTTTGGCAATTGCACTGACCAGTTTATTGTTGATTGATATATGCACTGCATATGATCTTGCATTTACCTCTTACTTGAAACGAGAGAGTATGACAATGTGACTATGACAAGTGCACTTTGAATTCATGAGTTTATTGTTGTTAATAAATTCAATTTGTTTGAACTTACAAATTTGTGTCATGACACTCCTTCTGCTATTGACCAAAGCTTGTCAGTCTAACCCTTTTGTGTGATTCGCAGAGACCACGAAGAAGGAGGACAGGTTGCTTACCTGTAACGGTATTTCTTCGATTGGTCATCTGCGAATTCACACAAATGCCGCCCATCTTCCCCTCAGTTTCCTGCTCAGTTTTGCTAGCTTCAGCTGTCACTTCTTGCACGGCATACAGACCTGGGGAAGAGTGGGACCATTGGGGGAAATATAGGGTGGGCAGAACTACTGCCAAAAAGTTGCAAACTAACTTTTACCCAGAGATTCTAGAAGTTTATGAGCATTGCTGTGCAGGTGCAGAATAACCAATTTGTGTGAATTTGCAGATGACCACTCGAAGAAATACCATTACAGTACTGCCAAGTAACCTGTCCATATATATGTGGAATTAAATACTGTAGGACTAAATTTTGAATGGACATATACAAAACAATCCTTTTTTTTTGGTCAGTATACTCACTGTTTTATGCAAACATTTTATACTCACACATACATATTGCATCATATGCTGCACTGAAAGAGTACCTCAGCTCCAGTAATCTCGCTGTTTATAACTGTCAAAGAAGCTCCAGCAAATACACAGATGCCAGTTCCGTCACACTTCAGTACACAATTCTCCAAAGCTGTGTGTCCAGATTCTACGACTACAATACCGTCAACAGTCCCTTGTTGTATTAAGGTAATATTCATTAATTTCACATTTTGGGCCCTGGATACTACAAAGCTATCATGATCAGGCTCTGAAGTAATTATAATTTCCTCTGGTCTTCCAGCTCCTAAACAGAATAGGAATTTTAGTTATTAATAATACTAGGTCTCACCCCATCTAAAGGCATTTTTGCTATTTCAATGACTGAGCAGTGCGCACTTGCCCACAATTGCTTCACATGTACTAGGTAATAATGTATCATGTACATGAGGTCTCTCCAACAGATAAAACAAGAACTGCCTTGACAGAAACTTAAATGATTCGTGTTTTAATCAGCTTTCCATCTGTTTATTTCTTTAGGTTTTCTTAATCTGTTCATTAAAAATCATAGCAGCTGCTTCTAATCTGGTAACCGTAAACCAAAAGAAAGAAAAAATATCCCAATGACCTTTAATAATGATATCTTCATTAACATGAAAGTCTTGCTGCCTTATATTCTCCAGGGAAGATAAGGATATGATACTCCACTGGAACAGCGGCTGCCAAAGCTGAGTTTAAGTTATCACACTGTTCATAATTGTATTGGAAGAGAAGTCTTAACCTGGACATACTGTATGAGAGAGAATGTGAAAAAAGGGAATTAAGTCAATATCAAATTTGCTGTAAATGTTATCAACCCATTTATAAATCATAAATGAGGAATTATTTGAAAAATAAATCCAATTTAATTATAAACCTACAGTCAGGAATAGAGACATTTTGAAAATACGGACTGCAATAAGAAAATAACCTTATCAACCCAAAAATACTCGTCTTAATCTCCTTTACCAGCATGTTGGAAGCATCAGTCATGAAAACAGTTTAACAAAGCAAATAAAAATAAAATAAAAAATCCTTCGGTCTACTGTAAATGTGCTTAGTTAGAAAAAGTCATATTCATCCGAGCTTTACTACCACACCCAAAACCACCACCGCCTCCCAAGAGCTGACACGGACTGAGACTGCTGTGAGGTAGAACAATTCTGTACATTATAGCTTAGGAAAGTGAGACACTATATAACTGTGTGGAAGGGAGAGAAGAGATAGAAAAGGAGGAGGAGCACGAGTAGCAATCTGCCATTTGATATTTCTACAAATGAACATTCCTTACCATTTCCACTGTCACTGTTTTTGCAACAATATAAGTTATAGTTTTTCTGTCTTCTCTGATCTTTCCTCGTTTCAGTATTCTTCGGAAAGAGGTCCATGAACCCTGAAAATTGAAATTGAACTCAAAACTACTTCAAATATTTAAACAAAGCGTCGGTGGATGTATATTAAGGAAGCTAGCCTCAAGTACACATACCACCTATTTTCCCCCCAGATTTAAACAAATGCAGATTTAGGCCTGAACAATATCACTATCCAAATGAACATGCCAGGAAATGTCTGGCACAGAAATCCTTTTCAAATGCGAGCAAACCAAATATGAAATATTCAGTGGTTTTTTTGCTTTTTCTCCAGTCAATTATTTACAACTGAAACTATCCACAGTAGTCCCCAGAAATGCATACCATCATCATGACTTATTTTGTTGTTTTGTAAAACAGGCATTTTTACAAACAAAGAGAACTGAATTCATTGAAGACAGAGCCTAACTGTCCTGGAGCAGATGACTGCCAAGACTATGAACTACAATATCAAAAGTGAGAATGAAACTAAAGAAGAATGCTAAACCAACCAGCATGCCAGAAGAAAATTTGTAGAGCATCCCCTAATGGATCTAAAGACAAAGTGAAAACGATTTGCACGACTAATCCTTGTTAATTGAGAACCAGAGGAACTTGGAATTAAGCGGTTAGTGTCAGGGAGGAGTGCAGAAAGACACTATCTGTAACCAAAAGGAAAGATACAGGTAAGACTCAATGGATTGCAGATGAAACACTTCAAACAGTCAAGAATATAAGACAAAACAAATAGGTGACAGAAATACAGCCCAAACCCTAAATGCCGCTACTATAATATTCAAGGCAGAAAAACAGAAGAAGAAAATGGAAGAAGGTGAGACCTCTTCTACAAGATCTAAGAGATAAAACAGAAATTAAATCAAGAGTGGGGATGGTTTATATGACCAACAGGCGAACATATTGCATGATCAAATAGAAATATAAAGAAGATGAGAACAATACACTAAAGATCTATATAAAAGAGATGAAAGAATGACAGAAACATTTAAAGCAGAATCATACAAAGACAAACCCCCGATTTTAAAAAGTGAAGTATAGGTTGTACATATAAATAAATCACCATGAACAAATGGCACACCAACGGAACTGCTTCGGTTCATAGAGACAGAATCCACTCTAGTCCTAACTACAATCTGATAACAAATATGGAAAACAAAACAATGGCCCACAGATTGAAAATGCTCAATATACATTCCAATCCTCAAAAAGGGGGACAACAAGAATTACAGTAACCACAGGACCATCCCACTATTTTCCCATGCATGCAAAGTGATGCGAAACATTCTGTAATAAAGATGTTTACCATATATAGAACAAGAAGTGCCAAAAGCCCAAGGTTTTAGGGAAGAAAGAGGCACCTATGGATCATAGAATAGGGTGTCAATGTCTAAATATGGATAAATCTGCACATCTTGAGTTCTTAGAAAAGCGATCACCACTGCCATACATTGGTGAACACCCTTGGTGCCATGGAAAGACTGACTAGGAGAGCCTTGTGCTGGTATAAGTCCCACCCCACCCTCTGTTGTAAAATGAAGGTACTTCCGATGTTGTGGTCTGATTCCTATATGGAATTAGGCATTCCATAGGTCTATGGATTCAACCCAATCCTCCTTTCTAAGGAATGATAGAATGGAATGAAGTGTCAACATTTTGAACTTGTGTGTATGTATCTGTTAATGCCATGTACATCCATGATTGGACGAAGACCTCCATCTCTCTTTGGGAGCATGAAATCCCATAATAACTATCCATCTTTCTTGCCGTGAGCTGACAGTTTTTCTATGGCACCTTTCTGTAACAGAGCAGAAATCTGTTCTATCAAAGGAATGGATGGAGAAGCGTCACAGAATATGCCAGCGAGTGGAATACTTGAATTCTCTATGCTATAACCCAGACATATGATGGTTTATTATACCAAAGAATATGTGGTGATGTTTTTGCTAGGTGGAATAATAGCAGAATAGTCTGGAATCCTGAGATAGAATTGGCTGCAGTGTAGCCTGATCCAAAAAGTCAAAATCTGGATTTGGAAAATGTGTATGATTCTTAGATATCAATGGTTGAAAACTTTGTAGCTTATACTGACGTTTTTGTGGAAAAGATTATTGTTGTGATGTTATATGGGATAAACCAGAAGGCGACTTTGATCTGGAATATGTAGATGATTGTCATTACCCCTGAAATATGTAAGGATGGTACTGTTGCTTCTGGGTTCCAAATACCATCTTTTTTGCTATTAGACTTGCCTTGAAGAGGTGATTGAAAGATTCATCAGACTTGCTGTCATAGACATAATCACCATTGAATGGCAAATCTTTTACTTTTCTCTGTGTGTCCTCTAATAGGCCAGTTGATCTCAGCCAAGCATATCATCTTAGAGCTATTGCACCAGACATTACTTTATCTGCACAATCTCCAG